>NC_050180.1:36919808-37127308 GCF_008315115.2 Sander lucioperca | reverse complement strand
TGTGAATAAAAGGCTAAAATGGAGAGAGAAAAAGATGCTATTTCAAATTCATCCACATTAGTGCGGACATGGCCTCAGAGATTGGAATGACAAAAGGGAGGAAATCAGAGAGTGAAATGGTGAAATCTCCCTGGAGACTGACAGAGGGAAAAGGAGACAGTTTCCACTTATTCCCTCTTGTCTGACCCTTCGTTCACCCCGCCGTCTCCCTCTCTCCCCCACTCTCTCTGTCTGTCTTTCAGTGCTGCACACACACACTGTTCACACACAGCTCTGGCATGCGGTTCACACATAGCCTACAGCATGCTGGGTAAATACACGATAGACACAATAGAAGCTGAGCATGAAGATGCACACATCCGCTCCCCACACACAGTTTTGTGACAAATTGTTTGTGTATGTTTAGATGCAGTTGTTGGGTTGCCAGCTGGTGTTGCTGGTTGCCAGGTTTCTTGTGGCTGGCCAGGCTTGTTGACAGCTGCGACCCAAACCAGTCCTGCCTCTGTGCCACATTCACCACCTCCACTGGCC
Organism: Sander lucioperca; assembly: GCF_008315115.2. Taxonomy (NCBI): domain Eukaryota; kingdom Metazoa; phylum Chordata; class Actinopteri; order Perciformes; family Percidae; genus Sander; species Sander lucioperca. The sequence continues at coordinate 37,126,777 of NC_050180.1, read as the reverse complement.
TTGGAGCTCAGTCAAAGGGGCCAGGAGTGGACTTGCTACAAACTACAGAGGTTTTATCAAAAACCACAAGGGTGTTCATTTTCTTGTGTTTGCAGGTGAGGCCAAAAGCTAAAATTATTGGTCTTTAAGAGAAGACCAAGAATTTCACACTTAACCAATTGATTAGTGATGAAAATATTTATTGGTTACAATCCATGTATGCAACCACACTGCCTCTAAAATCTAAATCTGTCTGAGCACACAGTTAGAATAGAATAGCTATGCAACACTTTCAGATGTTAGGTCTGTAAACACATAAAACCCTAGAATGGCTTCTAGCAGGACTTTTACTCCTGTTTTATTTTGAAAATGTAAACTGATCTCAGTGCTGTCTTCCAGCTTCCTTCCTTCCATGCTTTACCGTGATAAACTTGCACACATTCACGGTGTAAGATCCTTTCCTTTCCTGTTAGTCAGTGTAGCTTCTCTGTTAAAACCACAGTCCTGTAATGTGGTCTATACAATATGAGCCGCTGAGAAGCCGGAGTAGTCTTGGTCAAGTGATTTGCTCAAGTTGATCTACTTATTCACTTTCTACAACCACATTTTCCACGTTTGTCCCCCCCCTCCACTCCCCTTGGCCTTGATATCAAATAAAGATGAAGGTGTCGCCCTAATCGACATTGTTCCCAATGAATCATTTAGCAATGTTAGTCTAAAATTCCAGATTCCAGGTCAGTGCTTCTCACTACTCATCCCGCTGCCAGCAGGGTTTAGTCTGGTTCGGCCTGCCTGCTGCAGACTGGCAGCGCTCTGTCTCTGCTGCTGTTGCCAACCAGCAAACCCTTTTTCTGCCCTGGCCGTCCCTCAGGCACCATGCTCCGATGTGTGCAGGCACTTCCCTGCTAGAGCAGAGAAATGCTGAGGGGGGTGGAATATTTTAGAGAAAAACATTTACCACTCAGCTTGGATTGGGTCGGATTAATGCTCCTGTATGAATCTGATCTGTTATTCGCTATCTTGCAGCCCTTTTTGGTTCTTTGGTTTAGCACACTTGTTATGAAGTTCTTTATATTTTATCCTACTGGCATTTAGGTTGTAGGCTGTTGCATGATTGTTAATAGGTGACTTTACAGTATGTGTATGTATGTTTTTTGGCTGTAACTTGCTGCCTGTCTCAGCAAGGATCTAGGTAAATGTAATGGGCAAATATAAAAAAAAGAAAAAAAAAGTATCATCAGGATGGCATTAGTAGGGATAGTGTAAAATGTTGCCTGATATTACTTTTGATGTCTAGGTAGTGTTTTGTCTTTTTCTTTCTACTGTATTGTTCCTTTAAATTTAAGTTTATTTGTTGTTGTTTTCAATTATTTCTTTGTCGTTTAGTTTTTTTCCTTTCATTTTCCTTTACCCAAAATTGTTAAAGTAAATTTCAATTTCGTCTTTGAAGGTAGGGAGAACATATTTCAAAAGCATCAGTTGTCTTATTCTCAAGACATCAGCTTCTTATAAAATGACCAAAATGACTGAAAAGACATGAGACCTATCTATGGATAAATATATATTACATGCCCATATCCATGTGACTTTGCATTGTGCTGCTATACTTTCCTGCATAGGCAAAACAGTGGGTGGTAAAAGGTACTACACAAATAGAAACTAAATTACTTACTCATGAATGTATTTTTTAACTTCATATCTGCATAAGCTTGATTTACATGCATTTAATGTAAAGTACTGTAATAACACATGCTGTGTTGTTAATGAGCATGCAAAGACCATTCACAAGAGTGCAAATTGGAATTAAAACAAAACATTGGTCACCACAACTGTACTTGTCTGTTACTGGATCAGTGTGTGTCAAAGTTTCCATGTGAGAAAAGAAAAGAGAGTCTGTGTAGAAAAATAAAATTAAAAAATGATTCAAAACAATCTTTTTCACTGTTATATATATATATATATATATATATATATATATATATATATATTATATAGGATTTATTTTCTATATTTTACTCAGTGTGTCTGTGTACATGGCTCTGTACAGATGTGTGTGTGTGTGTGTGTGTGTGTGTGTGTGTGTGTGTGTGTGTGCATGCGCTGCAGTGTAGCAGCCAGTAAAACTAGGTCAGGAGAGAAGGGCTCCCTAGAAGACAATGTGAACTCGTCACCTTGAATTGCGTTAGAGGCTGCTGAGGGAAGGGACGATAGAGAGGAGGGGGAGGAGGAGAGGAGAGGTCTAGAAAGGACAGCGAAAGAGAGAGAGAGAGAGAGAGAGAGAGAGAGAGAGAGAGAGAGAGAGAGAGAGAGAGAGAGAGAGAGAGAGAGAGAGAGATGTAGAGACTGAGGAGGAGGTGCAGAGCGTGTAGGAGTGAAGAGGACAAACAAGAAAAATGAATGGGAGTTGGAAAAGAAGTCAAAATAAATCCTGACTGTCAGATGTGCATGTGTCCCCAATGGCTTCATTTAGTTTGGACATGTCATCATGTACAACATTTCATGTACTTTTACATAAAACAAACACCTCTAAACTACAGTACGTCTACGATGTAAGATGTTGTTTTTGGACATCTGCTAAATGTCTTTATTGAAGCCACATTTAAATTGTTATTCATGTGTCAATGCTGGATTTCTTTACTGTAATTAACTGATTGGACTGGGTAAATATTCTTAAAGGTATCATGTTGAGTGTTCTTGTAGACACAGGCTTCACTTATGTTTTTCTGATCTGAATAGGAAAGTTAAACTATCTGTCTCTTTAAATTACTCCTCTTTTGATATCACTATTGCTTTTCTCTCTCTCTTTCCTTCAGTCTTACTCACTCCAGAAACATTCTTGTTGAAGGAGTCGAAGCACAACAAATGATGGAATATTGGAAATTGCTGCACGTGAGATCATAATTGGCATCTTTTAAACCCTTAAGAGACCAAGACAGCACTGAGGACACTTGTACGAGGAGAACAAGGATACAGATGAAGGCATGAAGGGAGGATGAGTGAGATGACGAAACATCATCTCACTCAGGGATTTTTGAACTTTTCAGTCACATGTAAACAGCGTGTAACAGGAGTCACTCAGTCTCTGACTTGTTTTTGTCATTTGGCTATGAACATGGTAAATCAATTAACATGAAGGTCACTAGGTAATGGACATGTTATGTACAACAGAGCCCAAACATGGCAGCTGTCCTCAGTGGACAGATTTAGGGGGAAAAAAACATCTAAACATTGATTGTGTGACCAACAGTCATGCCACCATATATATAAGTGTAAGGTAGGAGTGTTAGGTTACTTTCAAAAAAGGTTTACCAGATGTGACATATTTGTGCAGGCAACCCTGTCTCCTAAAAGTTACATCCATACAACTAAACTGCATTCTCAATTACATTTCGAGGGAAACTTATTTTCTCCCAGGTTAAAACACGACCTCGTACCAGCAACAGGGGCACGTTGTGAAGCGGTAGCACATGGTTAACTGAAAAAAGAAAACGACCTCCTGTCTTTGTGGATGTAGACCTACATCAGCCCTGACTCCTACATTCCCATAAAACTAAAGTGCATTCTCAATTATGTTTGTTTTTGACGTATCACAAATACTTGACAAATGCGGGACTTTCCCCTGGGAGACCGATGTTCATCTCCCTTGTGAAACCAAAGTCAAAGATGTTTCATTTTAACTTAAACCGATAGTGCGTAGTTTCTGTCGCCTCCATGAGGAATTCTATGTAATGACAACAACACTGTCGGTGCATCCACATGATACAAGCCTTCTGTGATAACGTACCACCACCACCGCTCCTCCACGCAGTTACTAGTAGCCAAGGAGGACACAGAGGATTAAAAAACATGATGGACTCTTCAGAAGAGGTCATTATCTTTGCGCGAAAGTTGCCGGAAGACACCATTTTCTGAACATAGCCATGCTGAGAAATACAGAGAGTTTTGTGGAGCGCAGCAGCATAGGTGTTATACATGTAAGTAACCAACTAATTAAAGCTTTATAGTTTGTTCAAATTACATGAAAATTGTTGTCCCCCAATAGAAATTTGGGGCATATAGTGACTATAGTAAATGAATCACAGGGTTGGTGGTTCAAACCCTTTCTCCTCCTTTCCATGTTGAAGTGTCCTTGAGCCAGACACTGAACCCCAATTGGTCCCAAAGGCCGGACAAGGCTTGCCTAGCATGGCAGCTACATTGTCGTGTGTGTGTATTTGTGTGTGTGTGTGTGTGTGTGTGTGTGTGTGTGTGTGTGTGTGTGTGTGTGTGCATGCGCACTATATAAATGAAGTCATTTTACAGCTCAAATAATTCCAAGTAGCTATACTACAAAAAAGTCCTTGTACCCTTAAGTCCAATTAGGGGAAAACAAATGTACCGGGACAGGACACAACTACGGTCTGCTGTTACCATGGTGATGGTGTGTAGACTGTGCTTCTCAGATTCACATAGAGGTCGCCACAATTTTTAGGCTTCACTGAATTACAACTCTGCACATGGAGACTGAGGAGAAGGGGGCTTAGAAATCCTGGATTAGTGAGGCTAATGAAGAGAGAGCTTAACCCATTCACATTGCTCAGTCGTGAAACATGATCAAGTCAAATTTAGTGAATTTAGAGAAAAAGAGAGGCAGGAATGAAGAGGGGAAGAAGGAGGGTGATTTAGATAGAAGGAAAGATAGGTGAACAGTGGAGTCTTATTCAGTGTTTGTCCCAGTGCAAACATATCTCACACTTCTGCCACAATACATCACAAGTACAAACCCAAAAGAGGGTGGGAAATATTAGAGCGTTGGAATGAAACATGAGGAGATTGTTTCCGGATATTTAGCTTGTTTTGTTGGGGGGTTTAGCGAAGGCATTTTTCAACTTTATGTGCAAAACCTTTCCTAAATAACTAACTAACTAACTTACTAAATATCATTAAGAGACATGGACTTAAAGGGATATTTCACCGCTGGAAAGCTGAATATATCTTTAAATTGGGTCACTTATGTAGTATAAATGTGAAAAAAATTGAAATTGGTGCCTTCTAGGCCGAGAAAAGCCAGGAAATGTGTTTTTGGCTCATGTGGATGAAAGACACCAAATCCCAGAATGCACTTGCTTCGCTGCTCTGAGTCCACTCCTAAGCCACGCCTACCGTTTACAGACAGACAGAGACGGTCAACTCAATACATGGATTTCTCGGCAACGTCAACACTGCTTGCGCACGCAAGCCGGGGGCAGAAAGAAGACGTGTTTCGTGTAGCTAGTAGTAGTAGCAGCAGCATAGCGTAAGTCAAAATGCCAAGGAGTTGTTGCCTGGTAAATTGTACAAACAGAGCCAGTGATGGGTGCCTGATGTTTAACATACCTAGGGGGAAGCATGATTTTGGCAAAAACCGGTGGAGGTTGTGGCTTCAAGCCATAATTAGGGCAGATTGGGGTAATATGCAAGAGGCTCTCATTGTATCAATCAGATAAGTTGCAGCTTGTTCAGTTGTTCAGCTAAGTGATATCTACCTGTCAGGGCTGTAGTACTCGAGTCCGGACCGTAGATAGTTAAAGTTCCGTACTCGAGATAAGTTTAGACTGCTAGCTAAAGCTACGCCGATGTTTTGCTAACGTTAGCGCAACAGCGTTAGCCTAGCCTGCTAGCTAGGTAAATATTACGACTGCCTTCGTAGTTTCTTATATCTGCGTCCATGTTGTCAACATAAGACCTGTGGCGTTAGTGCTCCTTTTGTACCATAATGTTATTGAATAAAATATTAAGCTTCGCTCCTACGAGATGGGTGGGTTTTTATTACATTACACTCAAAGCTAACTGGCTATAGTTAGCCTATATGCTAGCGGACATTAGCTAACGTTGCCGAGACAGCTGCAGTAGTTTCGGCGAGCTAACCACGACAGTGTTGTCACCCTCTCGCCCACAATCAACCTCTGCTGCTAAAAACAGTCAACCTGCAGTGATGTTTTGAAATGGAGACACACATATCGTACCTTTTCCCGGAAATCCTGGCCATTATTTTAACGCATAAACAAACCATAGGGGTACACTCAGGGGTAACCCTGCTGCTAACATTGGCTATTACATTAGCCTAAAATGAAAATTATAGCCATACATATATATCACAGTAACATTGCAAAATTAAAGACAGACAAACAGATCCAACTAAAATCACGTTTTATTGAGTTAGCAGTTAGCTATATACAAACAATAAGGAAAGCTTAAGGTTGTGGCAGTAGTGGACCAGGGGGGTATTCCATCAACGTAGCTAAGAATTGCCAGACTTAGGTGTAAGCTTGAAGCTTGACTAAGCTCCACTTCCCAATCTAGCTCCAAGTCGTTCCATCAAGTGAAATCAGCTGGCTCCACTTGACACTTAGTCAAGCCTCACCTGTTAAGCCTCAACTTGTGCACGCCCACAGGGAAAATAAAAAGCCCATTCTAGTCGAGAACGAAAACTGTCCAAAATGCCGAAAAGCAAGGGAAAAGAGTGTGCAGAAATGTTCTCCGCAGCGGAACAAACCCTCCTCATGGAGGTATATGAGGATTACAGCCACATAATCCGAAAGAAGGGCAATACCGCGGCAATCAATAAAGCGAGGGATGTGGCGTGGCAGAACATTGCCGACAGGCTGAATGCGTAAGTGATAAAGAAATGTAAGTATTTCAGCATCATCATGTTATATAAATCCCCCATCAAAGGGACAAAATATATGTAGACAATAATCTACCAATTGATTTCTTGATGGTTTTTGTTTTAAACTAATCAATTATGTGGACCTATTAATGCAACCAAATCCCTAAAATTAAAAGGAAAATCCCCAAAGAACAAAAAGACAGCCCTAATAAGTAACATTCATATGAACATAATTAAAATAGCATTGTTTCACTGCAATTTATGTGAAATTCTCCATATTTTATCATTTGGCAGCCCTAGTAGTAATGTTAGAAAGTGATCACATTTATCAACTGATTGTTATGCAAATCGATGGGATAGCTTTAATTTATTTCCTGCATTATTATTTATCTAGAATCATTTAGCAAATCAAGCAATTCTATGGAGATGAGGACCCCTGTTACTGTAACTACGTGAATGCAGGTGACAGCAAATCAATCATCTATCTCCTATCAATCGGAGGCCCTAACCCTTGTTACATCAAAAGAATGATCTCTTTAAATTGCCTCTATGTATGAAATGTGCTATAGGGCAGACATGGTGTGTGTCCCTCACGGTTATGTCTCAACAGAAGCAATCTCAGTAGCCAGAGGAGGACCGGCCAACAGGTCAAAATCAAATATAAGAACATTCTTAGCAATGGTAAGTGTTTCATAATGTAATGTGAAATGTATCAGTCAAAATAGATGCGCAGCTATGAATATATACATGTCTTGCAGCCACCAGAAAGCAGACTGCATCCATGGGTACTGGTGGGGGACCGCCGCCGGAGGAGCTCACACCAGCTGAGATCCTGGCCCTTGGGATAAATAAGGGGCCCGAGATAGTTGGGATCGAGGGGGGGAGCTCCTCCAACCCTGTGGCCCCAGAGATCCGGGCCCCATATGTTGAAGGTATTGTCAATCACTGCCCCTATTCTGGTGACAGACCCTCATTAGGGATAACTAACTATGCACCTGTGTGTCTGATAGTGACAGGGGATCAAATTATTCTCCTTGACCCACCACAAGTGCACATTGAGGATGCAGCCGGGACTCAAGTCGACCCAATAGGTCCTAACCTGTTGAAACATTGCACTACATGCAGTCAGCCCCCTCCCTCTCCCCCATTAACTGTTGTTTCTCTATTTGCAGGGAGAAGGCCCAAGCCAACAGCCACATGATGATGATGATGACTATGACGATGATGAAACACTCACCGGTCGAGACAGTGAGCTCCAAGATGTAAGCCTAATCATTAATGTACTGGTTGTGTTTGAAATGTTAAAATCACACCTTAATAATGTACCACACACCCTCCTGCAGGAACCTAGGCCTTCCCCAGCTGGCAAGAGGACTACATCTGCTGGACGAAGTGAAGTGAGTAGCCATTCCTTTTTACCCACCATTAACTGCATAGTTGGTTGCACTGACACATTAAGTCATCATAGGACATCCGTGCAATTTATAAGCGGTATCTCCTCCATGCAACGGAGTATAAGAGGCTACAGATTAAGAAGATCAAACTTGAGATCAGGAAGATGGAAAAGGATGTAAGTATGAATCCAAATGCACAGCAAAAGGTCATTGTTCTTACTGTAGTTAATGTTCCATTCTGTCTCCACAGCCTGACCTGCGTGACCCACCAACATAACATTCAAATGTTTCAACACTACTGTCGTGTCTCACTTAGTCAGAGACACTGAACTTTGGTTTTGATTTGATATTAGTATAAATAATAAAAACAAAATATTATATTTTATGTTTTACATATTATTTTATCATTCCATGACAGTTGTGTGACTCTGTTTCTGTCTATTGGACATTCTTTGATCATAGATGGTGCTAAGCTTCACTTTTAGCCTGCTACAGACCAGGTTTGCCCGGCAGCATAAGTTACCATGGTTACTTGGCTGGCATTCACATTAGCCACCTTGGTGGAACAGGGTTGAGGCTCAGATTGATGGAACGGAAACCTGAGCCACAGTTCTGGCTTAGCCATGGTTGAGGTTTAGCCAGAGTCATAGTTTCCATGGTTACTGAGTTGGGGCTAATCTCAGCCTCTTTGATTGAACCGAACTCTCACTCATATTAGCCAGACTTGGCCATTTAAGCTTGGCTTTGCCTTTAGTCTGCTTGATGGGATTGGTCCCAGCTCACCAATCTGGCTTTCTGCCCCTGTAATGTTTGTAAACAGGAAACCCGTCTATTCAACTGTTTTGTCATTTCAACCATATACACGAAACGTTTCACTGTGGCTCAAGTGGTTACACAATTAAAATATATAAAATCGACATTATATACAAACGACATACGAAACACATTATATGCTCCGTAAAGTTCAGCTAACACATACTAGCATTAGCACTTGGTAGGCTGTAAAACACATTGGAGACGAGACAGCAGGTCTCATATTTCAGACACTGCAAAGTTATACATTGTTTGTCGGGCTATTTTGTTATTAAATTCACTTCTGATACTTTTTTTAAGCGAGAAATCAACTATATAAAGCTCAAATATGGGCCGTTTTACGAAAATGTATGGCTAATTGCAAATTAGCACATATTAGCATGTACACAGCCTGACAAGAAAGCGGCAACCTCCATACCCAGTGAAAGTCACCAGTTCTCGGGTTTCGTGCTGCGACTGTCCCTCCAATCCTGTGTACAGATAGCAGCTAGTTAGCTTCATTTTCGGCATAACTTTCGTATATTTACAGTTTGAATTTCGTCACGCCACTTCCCAGTAAGCACACATACGTTGGCACGACGTATGCAATTGATCGCTTCGTCTGCAATTGATCGCGGGTCATAAAGAAGAATAATGAAGCATCGTTTATTGAGCGTCTGGAGGTCTTATTATGATCGCAATCTATACATCGCAGCGACGTATTAACTATGTCGGTGAGATGTATTAAAAGTTCCTCAGTTGTTCGCGGGTCATAATGAAGCGTCGTTTATTGAGCGTCTGGACATCTTATTATGATCGCAATCTATACATGCTGCTTCGTTTAATGAGTCTGGACATCTTTACTACACACACTGTTGATGTGATGGACAGTGAATCTGAATTCTGCCCAGCAACTTTTAATGTGTTAGTGTGCTATTTTCTATAATAATCTGAACTTGTGTAAATTATCTTTGAGTAGCCATATGTCTTCACATAGTTAGTAGACACTGGCAAAATAAATCAGAATGTTTTTTTGGTGAAGTGTCCCTTTTGAATCATTTTTAATCATGTTAATGAGGAGTAGGCCTATGTAATAATTTATATTTATATTCACAAACAGTAGCCTATTGAAGAATTTAATTTTCAAACCCTTTACCCTATTTATATTAGACTGAAACAGACAAATAATTAACGCTTTAAGTTGTGTTCTATTGAAAGGATCTAGCTACATGCTAACGAGAGCTCGACTCGGCGGAAGCATACATACTTCAGCGCGGAAGGATACATGAGTGAATCGACAGTGATCCAACTGTCACAAGTACATCTCGCTGCAGTCTGCGGGAAGGCGGGGCTTGACATCAAGCCCCGCCCACATCCAAGTCAGTCTTTTTTTTTTGCTTACGTCATTCCCCATACGCTCTAACGGACCAAGACCGTTCTCTTAATACATCCATGACCAGACAGCCTGGTAGAATTTTTTTACTATGAAGAAAATTATTTGGATAAATGACATGTTTTTTATTTTGAATCTTTTAATTTTATTTGAAAATTTTATATCTATAAATGTAAATGATCTGAAAGAAAACCGAATAGGCTAGTCACCAATTTAAAAATGACATGAAATTATATTTTAAAACCTTAAAAAAGGACTGACAAATAAGAAAGCCATCCGGACTCTGAACATTTACAATGCCTTACAACCTCTTTAATGTAAATTTAATGCGCCCCTTTTTCGTGTATGTATGTATGCATTTAATGTTTTCAATGTGTTTATGGATCTGTACTTGAATAATAAAGTTTTTTGAAGACAAAAAAAAAAAAAAAAAAAGACAGCCTGGTAGCGAAGCTGATATAGCCTCTTGATTCACATTAGATAGAAACTGATGATTTAGGCTAAACAAACGATATTTCATGCAACAGTGAAGTTTTCATGTAGTTACTACTGATTTCTGATTTTGAAATGATATCCAAATTTGAAAAATGGGTCATTTTAAACCTTGTTAATATTGATGACAATGTGTTCAAACGGAAAACGAACCATATTTCATTTAATTTAGCCCTCAAAAGTATAATGGTGTGTTGTTTCGTTATGGACTTTCATATTAACAGCAAGAATTCAGTCACAACCAAATGTACAAAGGGGCGATTTTGCTTTAACAATTAACAGGTGAACCAGAAGCATACAGGTGAAACTCGAAAAATTAGAATATTGTGCAAAAGTTCATTTATTTCAGTAATTCAACTTAAAAGGTAAAACTAATTATATAGACTTATTACATGCAAAGCGAGATATTTCAAGCCTGTATTTGTTATAATTTTGATGACTATGGCTTACAGTTTATGAAAACCCTCAGAAAATTTGAATATTGTGAAAAGGTTCAATATTTTAGGCTGAAAGTGTCCCACTCTAATCAGCTAATTAATCCAAAACACCTGCAAAGGGTTCCTGAGTCTTTAAATGGTCTCTCAGTCTGGTTCAGGAGAACTCACAATCATGCCAGATGCTCCTCGGATATTACCTGCACAGTAACACACCTAATCTAAGTATTTCAAAAGGTCGAACACACATACAGATGTCTAGATACAGTAAAATCGCTACGTGATTACCGTTATATCCGAGGGTTGAAGTTGCATTTTAACGGGGCAGTGCAAGTTGCGGCTGTGGTTTAGCTGAAGCTAACGCAGCCTGAGCTTTCACGTTACAATATAAAAGGTGTTGACCGTTGACTTAACTAGCACGCAAACAGTTCATTTACATGTCTACGAGCATGTTAGCAAACTACACCAAAAGACAAATACTGAGGAATATTGATAGAAAGCAGGGGCAACTAGTAGGATACTTCCATACTTTTTAGCATTGGCTAATTAGCAACCTGCCTTCCATCAGATGTAGCTTCCGAGCTAGCTAGCAGCTAGCCCCAGAAGCTCATGAAAACAAGGCTTTCACCGGAGCAGTCTTACGTTATTTCCGAACCACTCTTTTCGTTTCAAAGTCGGAAATCAAATGAACGAAAAAGTACACGGACCCAATTACAGTTCACTGTTGTTGCATGAAATGTCGTTTGTGTTTAGCTTACATCAGTTTCTGTCATCTAATGTGAAACAAGAGGATATGAGGTTTGCTACCGTCTTGGTCCGTTCGAGCCATAGACTGTATGGTTCGAGCGTATGGGGAGACGACGTAGGTAAAAAAAAAAAATGACTGACTTGGATGTGGGCGGGGCTTGATGTCAAGCCCCGCTTCCCGCAGACTGCAGCGAGATGCTCCTCAACTGTCAGTCTCCGTCAGTGTCGATCAAAGTCGGGAGGATGGCGCTTGGACATTTAACAACGGAGGATTTAATCACGGGCTTACTTCGTTTTGGAATAAAGGTCACTGAAGAGGAGCGAAGTAAATTCAAAGGTAAATTATGTGCATTTTTAATCTGTGTTTGGGGTGTTAATATTCAAAGTTGGAAGTTAACTTTACCGTTAGCACTAGCCAAGTTCATACTCTGGCAACATTAGCTAGCTACACTCGACATTGATGATTGCCATTATTAACGTTAACAGGTTAGTTAGTTAAAACATTAGCAGTAGTATGTCCCATATTGCCATTCTACATGTTACGACATGGTACTTAGCTAGCTAACGGTACTTAGCTACAGTTGACCATCGAGATAGCTAGCTAACATTAACGTTAGCTATAAAACTACTGCGTCAGAGGAGAAAAAAGCGTTTTTGCCGCCGAAAAGTCTTTTCTTCTGACTTACGTTAACGCTAGCTATAAAACGTTAGCTGGACTGCGTCAGAGGAGAACGATAAAAAGCGTCTTTGCCGCCTAAAAGTCTTCTGTTCTGAAATATATGTTAATGGTAAAGCAAAGCCATTTGGGCGGAATGTGACTATCGGTAGCCAGTGAGGGTTTGAAATGATGATTTATTCTTTATTTTATCGTCAAACTGTCTTAGAACATTTTCGTAAAACCATGTAATGTTAACGTTAATTAACCTACAAAGACTAACGTCAAGTTACAACACCAGTCACGTTAACGTTAACTGACAGAACCGACCAACGGTTAACCTCCCTTTCGAGTAGCTAGCTAAGCTTAACATTTAACGTTAGCTAGCTAGCTGCTGTTTTCAAAATAACCCGCTTATTATCATTAATAAAAAAGTAAGATACTATAGGCCTAACGTTACGTTATATTAATATAGTGTGTGTGTGTGTGTGTGTGTGTGTGAGAGAGACTTCCAGCGTCTCTAATGAGGTACGCCTAAATACTTTTTTTTTTTTTTTTTAAAGATTATTTTTGGGGCATTTTAGGCCTTTAATAGACAGGACAGCTGAAGACATGAAAGGGAATGACATGCAGCAAAGGGCCGCACGTCGGAGTCAAACCCACGGCCGCTGCATCGAGGAGTAAACCTCTATATATATGGGCGCCCGCTTTACCAACTGATCTATCTGGGCACCCTACTTTGTGTTTTTATATGGATATTAGGTCCGGACCAAACGGAGGATGATAGAGAAGCGTGATTGCATAATGTGCCTTTTAAATGTGTAACGTTACATTATGCTGTTACCACAGTGGTGGTTAACATTGCTGTTTTTCTTTTCTGTATTGTACGTTAGATAATGAAGTTGACGGAGAAGCAGTGGACTATGGATTGACTGAGAGGATGGTTTCATACCTCTTTGAAGGATCGTTTAAGAAGCAAGCCAAATTCAACCGATTTGTACAGCAGTGGAAAGAAACCGTGACACTAACCGTTGAGCCTGTCCCGGTACATTCAGAGAAGGCTACAGTGGAATCAAGGTACCGGTAACAGTAATGTTATGTGATTGTTATAACATTAGGCCCAAGTAGAACCATGGAAAATAACTATAATCTCATAGACATATAAATAATATAAAATGTAAAGGTTACTACTGAAGAAGTTTTTATCTGGATCTGAATTCACCTGGCTCCGGTAGTTTATGTAGTGTAACATTATGCATTAGGGTGTACACACTGTAATGCATAATCTTGCACAGTCTTTGTAGTCCGAACGCAGGGGTAGAATGTAACTAAGTACATTTACTCCAGTACTGTACTTCAGTCTAAATGTTGAGGTACTTGTACTTTACTTAAGTCTTTTCTTTTCATCTTCATTCACTTTCTACTTTTTACTCCACTACATTTATCTGTTACAGCTTTAGTTACTAGTTACTTTAGTTACTCCACTACATTCATCTGTTACAGCTTTAGTTACTAGTTACTTTAGTTACTCCACTACATTCATCTGTTACAGCTTTAGTTACTAGTTACTTTAGTTACTCCACTACATTCATCTGTTACAGCTTTAGTTACTAGTTATTTTACACATTAAGATTACTGCTCACAGAACACATGTAGTTTATAAAATCTGATGTTTGATTCTAAAGTAAACTGAGATGATTAGTCCATTAAACACACAACTGGTTGGATCCTTTACACTTTCTAACATGTTTTAATGTTTAACTACATTATCCTGATAATACTTACAGACTTTTGCTTAAGTAACATCTACACTGCAGGACTTTTACTGTAACAGTATTGTTACAGTATGGTTAATTTGCCATACATTTTAAGACTATTGTTTTATTGTAAGAGTCCATGCAGGGTTTGTCTACATGTTTTATTTCCCTATATTTGTGTTGGAGTTCATATTAAATTACTAAAGGTTCTCTTTGAAATTTAATTTTAAAATCCTATGATAATGTTGTGACATGTTTCCTGTTTGTTGTTTGTGCTGTGTTGCAGAATGAATATCTGCCGAAGATTTGAAAATGGCTTTAAGATCCTAGTACCCACAGTGCTTAGACTGACTCAAAGGAAATCTCCCCTTGCAGATCTGGCTTTGGAGGAAAGAGAGGCTGCCCTCACCGAAGATGTCCCTGGTAAGTGACTCACTGATCAGCCGTGGTCACCCCTAGTGTTGTGGAGCCATTTAAGCTAAATTTCTTTTCTATTTGTCTTCAGACAAGATAAGGCCTAACCAACCAAAATACACTGTACATTCACCTAATACACTTTCTTTTATTTTTTTCAATCCTGCTGTTGCCGATCCTGTTCAGGGAGAAAAATGACATTCTCATCATACTTGGAGAGGTGTGTAATTTGCGTATACTTATTTTTTGTTTACATTACTTCACGCAGAGACTGGGAGAATTATATGCATCCCTTGGATGTCTTATTTCATAATACAAAGTTTCTAGCTGTCAATACTGGGCCTTGGTGTGGACATGGGGGAACGCAAAGCTAAATATGGAGAAAAAAAAATGCATGCACAGTAAGAAAGATCTCTGATTTCACAAAAAATGTTGTAGTCTTTTGATAGGCCATTAAATGATGGTTAAGGTTTTTTTTTTGAACAGTTGTTTTTTATGAATGTTTGTGGTAGATTTCTGCAATTTAACTGAGTGAATACTACTTTATGATCTCTTGCAGGATCAGCCTGGTTGTAGCGCTATCCTATTGCATGCAGAGGGAGTTTGAAAGACAACCGTTTATCTCGCCCCTCGGATTGAGCCCTGTCAACGGAGAGTTCCCAGACCCAACATCTTGATGTGGTCTGGCCAAGCCCCCAGGAAGAGCGCCGAGTCTAAAAGCCACCATGGGTTTAGTGGATAACGGTGGTACTGCACCCCATGGCCCAGAAAGACTTTTCACATAGACTTTGCATGGCGAAAGAAACGTCTATATTTCAGCGGATAATTTGTTTCGGGGTATATCAATTTACCAGCCTTAACACTGAAAGGGTCCTTGGTTAAAACGTTACGTTTTTAACATTTTTAACATTCACTAGAAGCGAATCCAGAATTATTAAATTTTTTAAATATATATATTCCACTAAATTAAACCAGTCTCTTATTCACTTGCTGTGCAGAAACCATTCTATACTATATTTACCTCTATAGAAAACTGAGAAGACTAGATAAAACAAAATAAATAGTATGATAATAATTCGAATCCAACGATTTTATTACAGCAGCAGTAATGAGGAACCCGGTCCTCCAGGCGCCGACGGAAGTGGAGGCCGAGAAGGCCATCAAAGAGTTTTTCCGGCTGGCACCTAATTGCCACCACCGCCGGCCAAGATAATTCTTTATTTTAATGTTTAATGTTTTAATATTTGTTAATGTTTTTTATGTTTATTAATTATATAGTTCAAAATAAATGTTTGTTCAGCAAAAAGTGAGAAGTTTACTGGTCTTGTTTATACCAGCGATCCTACAGAGTGATTTAAGATGTTTTCAAGTAATTAGGTTAATAATTGTTTGTCATCTTCTAGACTATGATTTCTACAGATTAGACTGGTATTATTGGCAGGGGTGTGATTCTTCCGGATAATTCCGGAAATCCGGCTTTTCTGACCTGAAAATGAAGCTCTCGTAAATCATGCAAATCTTTTTTTTTTTTTTTTTTTTTGGGGGGGGGTGTCGCAAGGCACAGGTCGGGGGTATTGGTAAACATAATGACCGGTCACTGCTGTCAACGTTTTTTGTGCCTCTGACTCATGTCTTCATATCACTCCGCAAGTGGTCCATTAATTTGTCACGATGTAACTTCATTCAAAGCAGAGCTCCACCAAAGAGCCTGCAATCGTTGCGGAAGGTTATTTGAATAAGAATTTTGGATGTGTGGGGGCGAACTATCTTCTTAGCTGAAGCCGACAACGGGACAATATTTTTATTTTATGTTGGCAATGCAAGCTGAAGCGACGTAGCAGATGACGTTGAGAAGTTGCAGTGAGGAATATTTTAGGAGCACCATTTTCCATCTTAGTGTTGAGCCGGGAAACATGGCTAAAAGAGCTCTACAGCGAAAAGATGTGCTGGGCGAGCCGTCAGTCGGTCAAAGCTAACAGAAGCTAGCTGGTGTAAGCTGACAGCTGACCAACGCTACCAAGTGTTCGGCGGAGACAGGGAGTACATGTATTTGAAAGAGTCCGGCAGTTGTGGTAGACGAAGGTCCAGTCGGGAGATTGGATGGAGAGTCCACTGAAGTCCACTGTGGTCTGAAGGGCTAATCCTCGCTAGATCACTAGCTAGTCGGGAGGTTGACAGCTAACATTAGCCAGCTGAAGCTAACAGTCGATCGATGGTGAGTAACGTACGTTACACAGGCTGGCAGCAGCACAGAGTCCAGAGTTGATAAGTGTGTGTGTGGGGGGTAGAAAGGTGTTGAGAATGACCAACACTTAATCTTAAACTTAGTGTAGCTACTTAATTTGCTACGACCCGATCAGAGGTTACTTAAATTGAGACGTTCAGTCAAAATCAATCATGTCCCCTTCAAACGGGATCTCCGTTTGCAGGGTTCAGGCTGGACCCTCCCGGTGATCATGCTGCTCTGGGGGACCGGCTGTACAGTGAGAAGCTGCTGCTGACCGGCGCAGAGCTCTGCCAGAACTCCGACTGCTGTCTGTCCGCGCGGCCGTCTGACGGCATCAGTATTAAAGTGAGACAGTTTTATTAGCGGTTAAAAACGTCTCGCGTTTAATAGTAGTCTAATTCGGTACAGCTGGTTTTAACGCCTGATGCGAAGTGTAGGCCTATAGGAGTACACATGAAAACCCTGAACAAGCAGCGTCGCTCTGCTCTGTCTTTCTGCTATGCCCCATTCACGTAGTAGTTTTACACTATGTAGATTAAACTCTGCAATTAATCCGCGGTTCACATGTATGTATGAACTGTGGTGGTCCGTTACACTCTAGGCTATATTCAACATCACTGATTAAGTAGCCTAAGTCAATCATACAAACAACTGGACTTTAGGGTCAAGTGTTGTTGTATCCGGCCCATGTCCCGGATGTGAAAGCCTCCTTACTGGACTACTGAATATAATAATATTCCATTATATTTTGTATTTTGAATTGTTACCTGCCACCAGAATTTTGTGATTTCCTTGCAATAAATATTGACATTTTTACCATAAATTGGTGCCTAAAAATGTATCAGAATGCAGGAATTGAAGTAATTTACCCTCAGAATTTCCTGGGGGAGGACCCCCAGACCCCCTGCTTTGTGTGTTCCCGCAAAGACAAATTCTGAGCAAGGAAAAACCCTGAAGTATAATCACAGACAGCCATAAAAAACATTTAAATTGCAGAGTTAGAGTTATAACTTAATATGTACAGTGTCAACAGAGAAACACGGACAATTGAACAGACAGTGACAACATACATACTACATACCTACATACTCTAGAGAATGACAGTAACAGCATACAAACGGCATAAATAAAAATTTGTTATAAACGTGTGCTCTTTAAAAAGTAGAAAGCATTGTTTGCCAGTTACATTAAATGTTTAAAAATCCGTAAATGTCCGTGGGTGGGGCTGCATGGGCGTGGTAATGTGGGCTGGTGTGGGTGTGGGTGTGTTTTGGTGTGGGTGTGGTAGTAAGGAGAGAGAATAGGAGAAGGAAGTTTGTGTGAGGTGGACCTGGTCACCACAGACCCAAATCTTCTCAGCTGTTGCTACTGTCATATGCTGCACTGTCTCTTCATGTGGCACTATTATTATTTATATTATAACAAGGTAATGCAATGTGTGATCAAGTGATGACTGATTAACAGTAATGTAAATGCTAAATGCCCTAATACCTACATATCATGTAAGACTCAATTTCTCCATTTCTTTGCACAAAACTCTCCAGAAAGTGCCATTTAATGGTTTATTTTTTTTTTTAAATGAGGGGGGGAGGGGGCTGTCGCAGCGTCATGGGTGCGCCGTATATTTTCCTGCTTTTTTGTCCTTTGCCAATCACACCTATGATTATTGGACTGTAGCTATAGTTTATTATAAAGTAGTAGTAGTTATAGCAGTAAAATGTTAATTAGGCCCCCTATCTAAAATCTTCTCAGTGTACTAAGGTAAGTAATTTGTAATTTATTTTATCAACATTTAAAGAGTAAAGGTATGTTAGGATAACATATACGGTATATAGCGCCTGACATCTGCAGACGGTATAAATGATATCTGGTGGATGTAGAGCCTGACATCTGTACTATAATAATAGGAAGATGACCACATCTGTAAGATGTATAGCAGATGTTAGAACGACATATATAAGCCTACATCTCTACGATGTATGGCATACGTTAGAACAATGTATATTGCCTGCATCTCTACGACGTATGGCATACCTTAGAACGATGTATATATGTATACGTCACGGAGAGAGCGGCTATATGTCGCTGAAACACAAACTACCAAAATACTATGTATCCCCGATGCATTTTGATTACATCGCCAATACGTCGCCGCGACGTATGTGTGCTTACTGGGTTACATAACATCTACCCCAAGGTCTTGTAAAACTAACTATGGTGTCCGATTTCAATTTAATGAATTATTGTGAACATTAGGGGTTTCGTTAGCTGCGACTGTCCCTCCAATCCTATGTGTACAGCTAGCAGCTAGTTAGCTTCATTTTCGGCATAACTTTCGTATATTTACAGTTTGAATTTCGTCACGCCACTTACATAACATCTACCCCAAGGTCTTATAAAGCTACCTATGGTGTCCGATTTTAATTTAATGAATTGTTGTGAACATTAGGGGTTTCGTTAGCTGTGACTGTCCCTCCAATGGACACACATGATATGCTCCGTAAAGTTCAGCTAACACATAGCTAGCTACTAGCATTAGCGCTAGGTAGACTGTATCACCGAGTATACAAATTTGCGTGTAATGTAGAATGGTCTGCATTTAACAGTCACAAACTCCACCAGCAGTTAGCAGTTAGTTGGATACAAGCACCCCATTTCTGCACCAGGCAGTCCGTGTTAACACAGCTCACCTCCACTAGCTAGCCTTACCCGGCGACAGAGCTAGCTAGTAGAGTAGCTAGACTGGTAGCTGGATAGTCCGTAGCTGGATAGTTCGATACAGCAATTGTTTCCACAACAACAAAAACACAGCAGTCTCTGAACTCGCGTTGGGAGTTTCATTGAAGTTGGATGTAGTCCAGTTTGTTGTCTAATGAGCGGACACTTGCAAGCAGGATTGATGGAACAGGTGGCCGACTAGCGTTAGTTTTTCACAGGCAAACTCGTTCAACGTTCCCCGCTGATGATGTCCCTTCACCGGCCAGAGGCTTCAAGCAACACTGTTGGTCTCCATAGCAGGCGGGCGAAGCTGTGTCGAGTATTCCGTCTGTCCTGCATATTCTCTGATCTGTACCAATGTATCCCGTTGGTACACGTGCGGTAGTTTTAATGCACATAATTGTTGTTCTAAAATTTCCTTCGGGATGAATAAATCTATCTAAAGTTTTGATGCTGAGAAGCCACTAAGCTACGCGAGGATTCAAGATGGCTGACAGTCGTTTTGGTTTTTGAGATTTCGGAGAATGCCGCAGTCCAACCCCCTACGGGCTATGCGGAAGTAGCTCCTAGTACTGGCTGTAGTACTTTGCCTCTGGGCAAAAATCTTCCGATGACGCAAAAATCATCGTTTTACGTCATTGGAAGATTTTTTTGCAGACCCACAATACAGAGATCTCCACTCTCAGGGGGACATGAGGGAGGGAAGCACAGTCATTCAAAAATACTACCGTGTTTTTACTGAGACAAAGCTTAATGCTAAATCGGTGAAGTATCCCTTTAAGTTGTAAAGAGTCACCATGTTGCATACAATACACACGCATTAGGTGAAAGAATGAATAAGGCTTTGTGAATGTCATAAATACATCCCCCAACTTAATGGAAACAAATCCAATTTTCATTTGTGACATTTCAAAATTGGCTTGACATTTATGTTATGTTAATTAAAATCTATTTATTCTTAGTAAATAAACTGAATACAAAAGTGTTGTCCTTGGACAGTCTGGGCAACAAAATCATTTTTGATTTTTTCAAATTCCATTCTAGTAGTTTTTTAAGCAACCAGAGATCACAAACAAGATGAAAACAAAACACATGCAAAAAAGAAGAAAAAAGACTTGCATGTACCCATCATTGGAAACAGAGAGTGCTCTCCTGCTGCTTTGTCTCTCAGCCCTCTATGCAATCATTGTGTTCTGGCAAGCTGCAACAGAAAATGACAGTAATTCAGGTAATGAGAGTGAAATAGCAGGATGGGAGACAGAGGATTAGCTGTTTCTAAAACTCAGTCTTCAAAAACCTTAAAACCAGGGTGAAAGATGGGAGGAAGGCAGGAAGGGAAAAAAAGAAAGATAGAAAGAAAAGATATATCCAGTACTGCTGAGATGTTGTCAAACAAGATCTAAAATGATTTCGTTCAGTTTTCCTGACCAGAATGTTTCAGGTCTGGCCTCTCTGAGCAGACATGAAAGATGGTGAAACTGCTGTCTAAATGCTTTTATCAAATCATATGACAAGATCTTCTCACTGGAAGACAGAGAGAAATGGATGAAGCAACTGCAGAGAAGATAATGCAGGGAAAGATTCCCATGTTACGTCAAAACATCCAAACTATCATTTTGAAAGATAAAGGTAGTTGTTAGAGTATTGACCATCAATAAGGATCAAAGATGGAAGAAGCTTGATGCTGTTATA
Organism: Sander lucioperca; assembly: GCF_008315115.2. Taxonomy (NCBI): domain Eukaryota; kingdom Metazoa; phylum Chordata; class Actinopteri; order Perciformes; family Percidae; genus Sander; species Sander lucioperca. The sequence continues at coordinate 37,105,455 of NC_050180.1, read as the reverse complement.
CTGCCACAAAACCTCTTAGTCACCAAGAACCTTGGTTTGTCTATAACATCTCGTTAACAATCGTCTTGGTTGGTGCTAAGCACCGAACGGAGCCACTGTGCCGCTGCAAAATAGCCTCGGGAAGGAACTTGTTTTGGTGGAACGTGTACGTTCAAAGGTTGTTTTAGTCGTGGGAGGGAAAACTGAGATTGGACAGGTAGTCTAGCTAGGTGTCTGGATTTACCCTGCAGAGATCTGAGGAGCAGTTAACCATAGTCCTCATAAATCCACCAGTTTAAAATGCCAACCGTAAGTGGAACGTCGTGGATATAGACTAACCAGACATTTACCCAAAAGCTGTCTGAATTAAACGGAAAATACCTTGTTTGTAACTGCCCTTTAGAACGACACAGAAGCGTTTTCTGATCTGACGCCTCAATCAGCAGTACAACATCATTGTTAGTGCCTCCCAAAAGCTCTTGGTTAACCATAGAGGTTGGGAATCACAAAATGTTCATGAGTCATTTCTTTTCAGCAAATAAAGTCACTTGTTCTCTCTCCTTATCATCATGCTCTTTCTTTGTCTGGACCAGTCAGTAACATTCAACACTCTTTCCAGTCAGTTCCTTGACCATCAGAAGGAACTACCTCAGGAGTTTTTGGATTGCAGAAATGAAAACTAGAGCTACGTTCCTGCTGTCAAAGTTCAGGTAAAACTCCTTGGTACCAAACAAAGTAGCTTGAAAAAATTACCACAGTGCAAAAGGGCCTTGCAGGAACATGTTTATACGTTGTTTACTTGCAGAAAACATCCACACCGCCTGGTTCCAATGTGTCTGAGCACAGAATTTCCTTGGTTCACAGTTCAGGCATTCAGCACTAATTTTTATCCTCCGGTCCAGGAAGCACTGAGAGTCATCTAAATCAAGAGGACAGAACCTGTTACTCCCCATTAATGATGCTGTGTATGTGTAAGCACTAATTAGCCTCCATTACCTTGGATAAGAGCTGCAGAGAGAGGAGAGCATCAAAATTTAATGAGCCTCTTGTAGCCGCTCTGAATCTTTGCTGTGTTTTAAGTGCTGTATCGAACTTGTGAACGCTCTCTTGCACAAACACTACTGGTGCATTCAGATAAATAGGTAAGTTAGTTGATTCAAGTGATATTAGGTTAAGGGAAAACATCATGTCCGCTTAATAAGGGCTGCCTGTTTCTGGCTGAGAGCCACTTGTAAGGTAAATTTACTTACAGAAACACTTGTTGAGTTTGGGGTCAACGTACATGCTCTCTGGGTGTCATTTTAATAAAGTGTTTTGGGAATCTCAGAAAAAAAAAACTAGATGTTTGTGGTAGTGATCGCACACAGACCTGAACATTTAATAGGCTAAATGTGGAGTCATGACCACCAATATTTGTATTTTTTTCCTGACTATTTAAGTTCATCTTGCAGTTCTCAGCACCTCGTGTTCTATGAAACAAACCATGCGGAAAGCTCTTTCTTTTGTTAAAGTAATCTTTCATGCTGTCAGGTGAGAGATTTTAAGGACAGGGGAAGGCACCAAAAAAATGTTTTCTGGTCCCTGTAGCTGTAGTTGAACATGATGGATTGAAATGGTCTTTCTTTGTTGTTTATACCTGTTGAGAAATGGATTAACCCACACAGTTCTATATTATACAGTATTTAGCGTCATGCCACATGAGAGTGGTATCAATCATCTTAAAAACAGTGGTCTATAATGTGAAATGTAATTCAGTCAGAGACTCTTACATCAAGGAATTGACCACATTGGTAAAACGGTTGAGATTTGGCAGGAAAAAAAGCCTTTGCTATTTTAGGGAGTTCTCAAAAATGGCATACTGTACTGATTTGCAAAATTTAAATTGGATTTACAACTGATGAAATCTAGCAGATATCCAACCCTAGAATGATGGCGTCTTAACCAGGTTTCTCAGATTTTCAGGGTTTGAGTAATTGTTTCTAACCCAGTTATGACACTTACAAATATTGACCAGAAATTCTGATTACTTTAGATTGCCTCTCGAAAAACTTTATCAAAATGGTGACATTTTCCACATGAGGCCTCTGCTTTGGAGGGTTCTGCAGTGTTTGATGAGTGTCTGATAAACCTTCATACAGACCCGCACACACTTCAGACAGACAGAGCGTCTGCCTCCTGGGCCACTAATGGACACAGAGAGCAGCAGAGATCAATACAAGCAGACACACACACACACAGCTGAGAGAGAGAGAGAGAGAGAGAGACTAACTGGAACAGATTAATGGACCTTGCGGATGCCTTCAGTTTGTATTTCAAGTTGTGAAAGGGAAATTAGCCATTGGTACGTGTGTGTGTGTGTGTGTGTGTGTGTGTGTGTGTGTGTGTGTGTGTGTGTGTGTGTGTGTGTGTGTGTGCGCATGCTTATTAACAATGCTTATTAACAATAAAGCAAGTTAAAATAGGGTTCATACATTTAATTGTCCATTCCTATTCTTGGTGCCCTGTCTTTTCTAAGACACTACACTTCATGATGTGAGAACCATGGAAAGCATCAAGTGGCGAGAGAAAGAAAGAGAGAGTTTATCAGATTTTTGCTGCTTCATACCTAGCGAATATTAACAAGATTAAAAACATTTAACTTTAGGAAGAACTTTAGGCCTGTTTAAACAAATCTGTCATAGCACTTAATGATTGATTTCATCGACTGACAGTGATTGTACCTTACATCCAGTCTAATTTACACTGCTGATAGACAAGAGGGTGGAACACTTGGTTGGCAGGAGACGCATGGCAGCAGGCAAGTCTATACTTGTAAATGTTTAGCCTGGCACCATTTGTGACCTTAGCTCTAGCTAGCAGCATGTCTATTCTATTCTTTTCTACTGTAGAATAAAAGTGGAGAGCATCACTGTAAAATCAACTGACATTTTGGATTTAAACATTGGTTTGAACCCTGGGCAAACATTGTATCATTTCTGTTTTTGAAAATATGTTTGTACTCTTTACAAAGACCTTATAGTATTAAAGCTGTACCAACTCCTGTAGTGAGAAAAACATTGATGATAAACTTAGGCATTACTTTTTTTTAAAGATTATTTTCGGGCATTTTAGGCCTTTATTTCCATAGGACAGATGAAGGAATGAATGGGGAGAGAGAGGGGGAATGACATGCAGCAAAGGACCGCAGGTTGGAGTTGAACCCTCAGCCGCTGCAGCGAGGAGTAAACCTCTATATATGTGTGTGTGCCTGCTCTACCAACTGAGCTAACCCAGCCACAACTTAGGGAGTACTTTAAGACTCCCTCCTACATGCATCTTGCAAGGATGTCGTGCTCTACTGTAACTCTTAAAAAATATTGAATATCTGATGGGAACTCTTGTTCTTTTCAGGGAAACAGTCATGGCTTCACCAGTCTATGGGCTGGTGTGTGTGTGTGTATAAATATATGTGTATATATATATATATATATATATATGTATGTGTTTATCAGAGCATTTCTAAAGTATATTGTATTTGATAATGCTTTCTGCTGCCCTTTGGGCTTTTGCAATCATGTAAACTTTACTGGTAAACTTTTAAAGACTTAAAACTTGCTTTGGACATGCAATCCATCAGTGAAAAAAGAGAAACTCCCAGATTACCTTTTTAATAGCTTGATAACTCCCTAATTTAATGTGTTTGGCGAGCAGACAGAAGCTTGTAGGAGGCGATGACATGTACAGTTCAGCAGGAGTTTTTGACCACTACACTACATTATTTTCTGGGGGGACATTAATTATATTCATATGCCAGTGTCCCCTCCTGTTTGTCTTATCTATTACTATCAGTGATATGGATGAAAGCCATTACACTGAATGATGAGTTTGTGTTCGCCTGGTTTACACAGGAGTTCAATTACAGCATATAGATCTACTTTCAGCTAATGTTTTCTGAAGACAAACAAACCTCCAAGTTAATGAGCAGCTCGCTAGAACAAATTTGGACTAAATTGAATTAGACCTCGTGCTGATGCTGCCCATGCTGAGTATTCTGCAGACTCGGTCGTTTGTCAGTGCCACCAAAGTGATGATGTTAACGTGACTTAAAAACAAATCTCGCTATGTAACGAGCTCAGGACCCTGGTCATGAAATGCACGATGCAATTAGAAGTCATTTTAAGTCTCATAGCAATTATTGTTAGCTATCATCAGCCACACAAAGCAGCAGCCACTTCACCGATGGACTGAAGACTGCTTCCATTTGTCACCGTCTCACACACACACACACACACACACACACACACACACACACACACACACAAAGGAAGGACAATACATACTAAGGCTATGTTTAGACGGAAACGATCTGAAGAGAAAACGCAAAAGTGGCATTGCGTTCTCACTTTTTATTCCGCGTTTAGATGAGCGTTCTGGGGGGGGAAATCATATGATAACGCAAAAGTGTGTGCAATTCGATGTAGTATGCATGCCAGGCGGCTAGGTGGTAGTGTGAAGCACTGCCACACAACACCTCTAAGTCCGCGCGCCTGCGTAGAACTACTACTAGTCTACTTCTCTCCCTCTCCTCTCCCTAGTGGCGCGAAGCGAACAACAAAAGCTGACAATTTTGTCTCGACAGCCGAGGAGGTGGAGTTATTGCTCCAAACAATGCACACGACACACACACGCGCGGCACAGACACACGACACACACACACACACACACACACGGCACACACACACGTGGCACACGGCACACATACACACACACACACACACACTCGCACAGTGCGTTTTTACCCTTTAGACGGGAACGTGATGGTGGAGCGTTTTTAAGATTTCCACTCTGGAGGGTGGTTTCACTTTTTTAAGCCCCAAAAACCTCGTCGCCGTCTAAACGAAAGGCACATCTGATAAAATATTTTTACATTTTCACCCGCGAGCTTATTATACACACATATAGAAACATAGATGCACAAATGCACACAAAAAATTAAAAGATACCAGGGTCTTTGCCCAAACACATTATTTAATGTTATAATAAACTTTCATTCTGGCTCCTAAGTTGAACGTTCAACAGAGATGCTAACCTATGATGTCTTTTGGACGTGTCTTTGCTCAGTGGGTAGCACTCACAATGGAGTATCTTATTTTAACGATCTAAGCGCACAGCATGAAGTGCCTGGCGCAGGTGCGTTTAGGAGCAGGAATCCATTTTTGCTAGTTTAATGACAGTTAAAAGGGTCTGTGCGCCAGGCGCATGATTCAGAATGGTTGTACTTAGTGTATTATTTTTCATAGGTGTGTTTTGGGCGTAACATGCAATAAACCAATCAGAGTGTCATCTCCCATTCCCTTTAAAAGCCAGGCACGTTTGTACCTTGGCGCATTGCTATTATGATGACGGATTTGCTAAGCAGGAAGGAGAAATTTTCAGGAGAAGAAACTGATCTGCCGTGAAGTTAAAGCACGCGAGCAGATCATATATGGCATGAGCACTATCCCACCAAAACTCCACGAGGTGAAGCAGGAGTTAAAATAACAATGAAATGCTGCGTTAGACCAGGTTTTTGTTGGTCAGTGGCGCAATCACTTTCCGCTGCCTCAAGATAGCAATATGACAAGAATGCACCTGAACACACCTCCCTGTAAGACCAGCACGTCCATGGGCGCAGAGATGGGAGCAGGTAAATTTGCTATTTAAACGACGTGGACGCTGGATGGGAAAATGACAACTGCTTCGGTCTTAAAATAGCAAAGACACTTGCATCGGGCTTTGCGCTGCTCCGGATGCAAGATAGGGCCAACATTGGAGTATCCTATTTTAACTGGCACCTGCCAGTCTATAAGTAACAACTTTTTTCCTGTGACAATAAAACTGCTGTTTAATTTTATGTTTTCAATTACACTCCATTGGCATCTGCAATGAGGCTTCAAAGGTCCAAACTAAGACGACTAAAATCTTATTTTACTTTTCTATATTTCAGGCAGCAAATCCTCTGCCAAATAAACTGACTCTGACTGGAGTTTAATCTGGTCTCTTCTGGCTCCTCTGGCCTCTGACTGCAGGGTCTATAAAGTCACATGATCACTGCCTCTGGTCCTCTGTGTCCTCTCAGCCCTGATCTCCCTCTTCATAAACAAAACGGTACATTTAGTACAGAACAGGAAAACATAATTTATTTCCTGGTGATGTTAACATGAGCTTCTGTTTTCTTTTAGATCATAAAGCAGACACACAACAAGAGAAAGCCCCACAGACATTTGTAACTGCATCCATGGATACTGTTGGCTAGGTAACAGGGAAAATGCTTTATTGCAATACAGTATTCTACATTACAGACAAGAGACACAACAACAACAAACTGAAAACATCCATTGAAGGTTTAGTCTTATAGTATTCAAGACTCATTTTTGTCTAAATAAGAATTAAGTGTAATTAAGTATCCATAATGGTCGCTTGTTCAGTTTGTTGTTTCAGGATTTTTTATAGAAATGAGTGCCAGTGTCTTAGAACTAGAAAGAAATACAATGAGGATGTTTTTTTTCTTCTTTTTTAACAAAACATCTCTCCATTACTCTGCTTCCTCCAGACCTCCTGTGTGTGTGTGTGTGTGTGTGTGTGTGTGTGTGTGTGTGTGTGTGTGTGTTTTGTTGGGGGTAAACTCACCTTCACCCATTTCCTTGACCCAGTTTCAGTGTTGTGTCTCCGCTGCACCTTTTTAAAGCTGAAGTAAAAGAAATCCCATTTAAATCCCCCCAACATGTCTGACCTTCTCTGCTGCCCCTCCATGCACACACACACACACACACACACACACACACACACACACACACACACACACACACACACACACACACACACACAGCATGTTGTCCTCTTTCTGCCTGGCTTCACCACAGAATTTGGGCAGAACAGCTGAATTATTCAGTATTACCGCTCCCGCCAAAACACACACACACACACACACACACACACACACACACACACACACTGTGTGACTGGAGTAGATAAAGAAGAGGTGGAAATTACGAATCACCTCACAGATTTTAGTCTGTTCACTTCTTTTCATTGTCCTTTTTTCTTTCTTTTTGACCATACCAATATGTCCTTTTTTCAAGGATAACTCCTCATACAACTAAAAGTAGCCTATTTTATATTTTATTTGTTACAGAATTTGTTGTTGTGCTTACAGTAATACTATAGACAAAAGTAATCAGTGTTGTACAGCTGCATTATTTATATGTATTGTTTTGTTGTGTGTGTATATATATATATATATATATATATATATATATATATATATATATATATATATATATATATATAAATATATATATATATTACTGTAACACTAAATCCAATGAGTATATAAGGTAAAAGGGGTCAATCATTGTGAGAACTATCAGCAGCTCCAGCTCCACATGGCTGCACTTGTTGCAGGACATTTGTTTGGTTCAGTTTCAGTTCAGTATATACTCCTGTAGTTAAAGTACAGCTATGTATAATCTTTGCTAAAGAAAAAGGTTCATATAATTAAGACCATACATGCAAATTTAAAGTTTAAGTCTCTCATTAAGTGATGCAAAATTACAGAGGGTGTGTAAACAATGCGTCTCCAGTCTATAAAGCTGGATTTATGAGGACTATGGTTAACTGCTCCTCAGATCTCTGCAGGGTAAATCCAGACAGCTAGCTAGACTATCTGTCCATTCTGAGTTTTCTGTTGCACGACTAAAACAACCTTTGAACATACACATGTTCCACCAAATAAGGTTCCTTCCTGAGGCTATTTTTCAGCAGCACCGTGCCTCCGTCCGTCGCTTAGTGCCGGCCCATGACGATTGTGATTGGTTTAAAGAAATGCCAATAAACCAGAGCACGTTTTTCCTCCCATCCCAGAATGATGTGTGAACTAGCCAGACTCCCTTCTGCAGCACTGTGGAGGAAGATCTGGCAAGACTAGTCTTCCACTATTTTAGGAACAGAGGCATCAGAATACGTTACTAAGCGATCGATGCACCATTGCAGAGCCAGGAAGCCGTCCGGTAATAGCTTTTTGTTAGGCTTCTGATTGGGCAACATGGGTTTATGATTAGGGTTATATCACCGTCTGTTGGTTTGGCATGCTCTTGATAGCGGTTCAATTGTGTGTTGTTGTTTTTTTTAATTTAGATAGAGATTTTTGAAACAAACTTTGACACGGGATACTTTTGTTTATTTTCTGTTTCCTACCAACAATCGCAATTGGCTTATTTTGACCACAACCATGATCGTTCCCTACTGTAACATACGCAAAGTACTAATTTTTAACTCAAAGCATGCTCCATCCCTAAATCCAGCCAAGTGGATTCTGTGCCTAAACCTAACCAAACATTAATGTTAAAAAACCTCATAAAGTGAAATTTTCATGCCATGGGACCTTTAAACAATAATCTGCCATTAGGGGGTTCGGATCAGAAAATGTATTTTTTTAATATAATTTGGAAAACCTGTTGTCCAGCTGTGTTGCAGCAGCCAGAGGCAATACAGTCTGCCAATGTCCACTTTGCATATGAGTTCAGCCTCTCTCTCAAAGTTCATCAATTAACTGCAAATCTATGTTCAATATGCTTGAAAAACACAATGTTGGCAAAACAGTTAAAAATCACAATGCAAATGTGAATAATGAAGAGCAGGCTTGAATACAGTATGCTTGTTTGAACCATGATGGAGACTGAAAAATGACACAGCCCCATCTAGTTTTTATATGTGGTTATCCACCCTAGTGAGTGCTGGCTTTTGGAAGGCCAACGTGACAGGTTACAAACATATCAGTGACCCTGTAAAAATACCTTTTTTAAATTCTCGAAATTCTTTTTTTGTTGGCAATCTTTTTATTTTTTTTTATGCATGACAAAAAAGCAAAATGATCTGAGCACTTCTGGACCTAACTAACCTTCCACTGTTGTGCGGCCTTGTCATCTTTGTCCCTCGACAATGAAGCTCTCTCCATCTCTGGCTTGTTATTTTGGTTTGGTTTTCTCCCCTAAGGCCAAGCTTATCAGACAGACCCTGAAGTATTGACGCCAAAATCCCAGTCTAGTTTCTTTGCACTTCTCAGCAGGTGGCCACACACACACACACACACACACACACACACACACACACACACACACTTCAATGGTGATGTCCTGAGGGACAACAGCGAAGGAAGAAAACAAAAAAATAATACCACTCCATGGAATTAAAGAGCATTCTGTCTTCTATTTCAGATTCTTCTTTAACCTCCAGCTATCCTTCCAACAAGACATATTTTGTAGCCTGTGGTTCATCACAGCAAACACACACACACACACACCCACACACACACACACACACACACACACACACACACACACACACACACACACACACACACACACACACACACACACACCTAACAGATGAATCCTTACCAAACACTGCAGATGTCACTGCTGGGCTGATGACATCCGGTCTACCAGCTTATTGCTTAGATATAATTACATTCACTGTAGAAATATGACCAAATATGTTGTTACTGTAATTCTTAACACACAACACCGTTACAGTAGTAAGACAACAGTAAAAAAAGTGTAGCATGTTAATGGTGAATATAATCATGTAACTTGCATCTAAAGATATCACCTTTGTAGTACCTGCTGAACCAGGAAACAACATGAGACACTGTAAATGAAATTCTCAGTCATCCAAGTGTGACGATATCTTAAAAGCAGATGTGCCCTTTGAAGACATTTCACCACTCATTTAAAAGGCTTCATCATTTCTACTGACTGGTATAAGTCCTTGGTATTAATAATCATAAAATGAATTGCAAGAAAATAAACTAATGCTGCCACCACCGTGCATGTGATGTACATGTGTGGCTATATGCATCAGAGTCAGAGCAGCAGATGGTCCTTTTATGTCCTGATAGAGTGTTCACACCTGAAGACAAAATCTAAAGACCTGTGGCAGATATTCAGGCAGAGATATAAAATATAAAAGCTAACTACCTGTGGCATTTATTCAAATGAACGACAGATGGTACAGAACAGATAAAGGAGCAGCTGAAAGGAGAGATAAGGAAACTCCACGTGGAGCCTTTTTGGTGTCCTGATCTAAACACCTCAGTGTGTTGGTGGACTGTTCAGGGGACATGAGCCACTGTCAGTTTTCAGTACTGACACACAGTAGAGGAAAGTGTGACATAAATTTCAGTACAAATGAATAATAAATCACATTATTTTTTTCACTTCATTTTGAAGGTATTATAACATTTTCATTCTTTATTTACATTTAACAAAACAGCTCATACAGAATAGTGTTAAGCAGATAAATGTGTTAAGATAAGACCTCAATAGCGAACTGAAACTTTACTGAACCAAGCGAGGAAGCGGCAGCGGTTGCGATTGAAACAGCAAACATCAAACTACACAAGTTATATATTTAGATGTTTGTTTTTTTTCATTAAAGGACAATTCCGGCACAAAATTAATCTAGGGGGTAAATAACAGATGTGTACCCACTCGATCGCTCTCTGGGACATGTTTTCATGCTAATCAAATGTGTTTGTCGCTTGAAAGAAGCTAGCGTGGACCGCTGATTAGCTTACAACGCTAGTATTCGGGGCACAGGGAAAGTAAAAATAAATCGCTTATTTTGTACCACTAAAAAGGCTCAAAATATCACCAAACTTCAATGGTAGCATAATGAGGTTATTGAACAAAGAGTTCCCCGAATACTAGCGTTGTAAGCTATAGACTATAGTCAGATAGTGAAAAAAACAAGCCTCTATATATTTTGGTGGGTGCCAATAGGTGGTGAAAATGTTCCACCTGTTTTTAACATTAAAAAGAAGAAGAAGAATCATTTCCAGTCAGTGCATAACGGCCAAGCGCGTTTTAAGACAACGCTACCCTTTTGAAATAGGGTACAGTATACTGCATGTAAGTGTACTCACAGAAGTATCCAAATTGAGACACAGCATTAGTCTTGTTAAGTGTGTGCATGTAAAGCATGCTGACCACACTTTTAAGTAGCATTAATGTTTATCACCCTCAAACTCTTTTACGTCCTGACTCCTTCCTTTTCTCTTTACTTCCACATTTACCAAACAGATGCACTAAAAGGCCACAACAGAGCTTTTAACAAGTTTTCAATCCCAAGAGATACTATCATGCCAGCCCCTCACAAAGCAGCAGAAGAGACTGTGTAAAAAGAGGAGGACAGATGAGAGCTGGGTGGTTTGAAAGACGGAAGGATAGATGGAGATGGAATTCAGACAGGAGGTGAGGAGGCGGAAAGCAGTTTGAGAACTTTCCGCACAGCGTAGAGTTTCAGAGGGGCAACTAGGCATGTGTGTTCATGTTGTGTCTATCCATTTGGAAAGCTCATAACTGGTGTGAATGTGTGTGTGTGTGTGTGTGTGTGTGTGTGTGTGTGTGTGTGTGTGTGTGTGTGTGTGTGTGTGTGTGTGTGTGTGTGTGTGTGTGTGTGTGTGTGTGTGTGTATATGTGTATATGTGTGTGTGTGTGTGTGTGTGTGTGTGTGTGTGCGTGTGTATATGTGTATATGTGTGTGTGTGTGTGTGTGTGTGTGTGTGCGTGTGGGTGGATGGAAACAGTATGCCACGATAAGGTTTCTGCTTCACAGAAGTTTGGAGTACAAACTAAAAAAACTGCAGTTTAGAGGATTTTGAAACTAAAATGTAGCTGTTTTTCACAACCACACACTCTCTGCTCTCCGCCTGCTTTCTGCTTCACATGACCTTCATTGAAGAGGGAAGCAAAGTCTTCCAGTAACATGATGTCATCTCTGAATAAAACATGTTGCAGTAGAGCAGGAGTTCTCTGTTGGAGGAATGATCTCATCCTTTTACAGGAAAGATCTTCTCCTTAGCACAAAAAGATTTAAATGCCAGTGCCATCACCATATCACATCAGATTTAAAAATATACTGTGGCTTCAATGAAATGGATGGGTATATGAACTTGCGCGCGCGCGCACACACACACACACACACACACACACACACACACACACACACACACACGCACACACACACACACATACACACACACACACACACAAATGACTCATAACACATCATGAAATGTTAAAGATTGTGTCAGATTGTTTTAGAGTGCTCAATAGCTGCACCAAATCCCTAAATTTCCTCCCACTGGTGAAGTTTCAAACCTGGCCACGCTAGCTGCCCCTCGTGTTTGCAGTCTTTATGCTAGGCTAAGCTAATGGCATACTGACTCCAGCTTCATATTGAACAGACAAAATTGAGAATGGTATCGATCATCTCTTCTCACTCTCGGAAAGAAAGTGAATAGCATATTTCCGCTAATGTTGATCTATTCCTTTAGGGCACATTTTAGATTGCATTTCTCTGTTCCCCCACTCCTAAAACTGCATGAACTTTCTTCCATGGTCTGAAAATATCAACAATGAGCTAGGAGGAAATTTGGATGCTGAAAATAACTCTATTTTGTTCCATGTAGTGTGAACTGAAATACAAAAACTGTACCAAGCATGCTTTTTGCATGCTTTTTGCTAGAGGATCTTTGAAAGTTGTTTGTTTGTTTGCCAGTGCCAAACACACACACACACACACACACACACACACACACACACACACACACACACGGAAATGCAATAATGACCATGGAAGCATGATGTACAGCCAGCTCACTCATTTCGGTTTGGCACAAGAATAGCAACGTACAATTAGAAAGTGATGTGAAATCACACTCAAGGCCAAGCTGTGCAGGTGCAAAAGGATTGAAATGCTAACATCGCGTCATCAAAACAAACAAATAAGGTAAAGAAATATAGAAAAAAAGAAGAAGAAAAAAAGCCAATTAAACAAGGCAAACTGACATCTGAACCTGCACAATCAATTTCACTGCTGATCATTTTAGTCGCGCAATCAAACTAATGAGAGCAAAGAGGAGAAATTGAACTTGTAGTAATTACGGGAGTACATCACGACCTCCTGCTTATGTACAAGGCCTGCCCAGGAAGTGACACGTAAGAGAGCAGCCACTGGTTAATTACTATTGACCCTCCACTGTTGTCCCACTGGGCGTCAGCCTCAGTCGCTCCTGATGCTAAAATAATTAATGCTGTCGCCGTCATCCCTGGTCCCTGTAGCCATGGTAATGAGAAGACCCCCTGGGTACCCCCGTGGTTGTCAAGCAGCAGTTAACCAATGAGAGACAGTGTGTGTGTGTGTGTGTGTGTGTGTGTGTGTGTGTTGTGAATGATTTAAGGTAAGACTTTAAGTTGCAGGTAAAAGGATTCAGTTAAGGTAGGTTATCTGCCTATCAAATGGTAGGCATCCTGTGATTCTTGTCAACTAAGAATCACGTTGAACAAAAGGAAAATTAAAGTTAAGTTAAATCAAATCGTCTATGGCTTTGGCTTTCAAGACTCAGGAATTTTCTTTTGAGAACAGTTCAGATGTTATTTGTGCTCCACCTCACATTAACAGGCCCAAATTAACCAAAAAGTGCCTTTAAATGTGTTAAACTTTTAAATAAGTTTGGAAGTATTCTGCAAAAGTGATGGTCATCAGTAATACAGATAATTAAAATTTGAATTCATCCACAACACTTTCAAGGCTGTTTTTGCTTAAAAGTTTGGTTCTTTTGGGCGCCCGGATAGCTCAGTTGGTAGCACGGGCACCCATATGTAGAGGTTTACTCCTCAATGCACAGGGCCAGGGTTCGGCTCTGACCTGTGGCCCTTTGCTGCATGTCATTCTCCCTCTCTCTCCCCTTTCATCTCTTCAGCTGTCCTATCCTAAAATAAAGGCTGAAAATGCCCAAAATATTATCTTTAAAAAAAGTTTGGTTCTTTTGATGCAACCCTGTGCCCTAAGAATATTTTGGAGGAAACATAATTGTTGCCTGGATTTTCTTAAGCAGATATTGTAGGAAGAAAAAAATGTGTCAATGCATGTTATGCAGATCAGTATGAGTATCATTGTTGATATCCAGGAGACAATGTGTTTCTTCAGAAATTAGAAGTAGAATATAAACCTATTTTTTAGGAGACAGGGTTGTTGGTGAAGAGATTCAGAAATATCTCCACCTTAAAGAGTGGTCTGGGTTTTCCACTCCACAAAAGGCTGAGAAACATGATCGGTTGAATGTGTCACAATATTGTCATCAGGATTTTCAAGGATAATTGGGACAACCAGAATCTAAAACAGAGTGCAAAGCTAGTCGAGTATAACGAGATGTTTGTTTTTTCTGTTTTCTATAAACACAACAAAACATGGGAAACTGAAGGTGTCCAAACCTTCAATGATTGAATTTCTATAACCTCCACAAATGTGTTTGTGCACCGTGAACACCTTGAATACTTTAAGTGCCACTCAGCACAATTAGGTTTAAAGCTGCTGTGTGTGTGTGTGTGTGTGTGTGTGTGTGTGTGTGTGTGTGTGTGTCTTTCCTTTCTAAGTGGCTGCAGTCACCGTGAAGGTCCTGAAGCAGCTATTGTTTCACTGCTGAACAACTGGCAACTGAAATCAGAGTTCCAGTCTAGATATGACAAATAGAATCAGATATACCAAAACCCTTTACATTGTTCACGGCGGCCAATCAATAGTTGTTATAAAATCACCTAAAATGAAAATCCTTTCTGAGCTCTAGCCTTTTGGGAAATGTGAGTCTTACCCAGAGTCAGATGAATAGATCTGTTTAATCTCTGTGCATTCAGTGGAGAGATGGGTCCACAATGTTTGTAGCCTATACCCTGTAAAGCGACTTTGAGTCCATGAAAAGCACTATACAAATTCAATTTATTATTATTATTATTATTATTATACACAAAGACAGTACTCCACAAGTGAAATGTAGTTTGTTGCTGCAGTCCGGAAGCTTTTGTTTGACTAGTTGGCAATATACCTATGTGCTCTTGTAGAATATGTCATTCCAAAATACAGCCTCCACCCTTCTGGTTTCAGGCTTTCCACAAGATTGTGAAGGAAAGGGACAAACACAAACTGGAAACACACTTCAGTGTAGTCTAAAATATCCTTGTATCCTGTAGCATGAAGCTATATTAGCAGCAATTGTTCTGCCTGTGATCATCTTGCACTGTTTCAGGTCACATTGATTTTTGTTTTGGTTCTCCACAGTAATCTCTTGCACTCTCTGCATGTCTGTTGTCCTCTTCTTCCATTGCTTTCATATCTGTCAACTGCACTGGCTTTTATGGATTTAATCGCAATAAATTTGGGGGCCAAACAATTTGTGACTTGAAATGCACTTGAAAAGGATTATGGGATACTTGACATTTGTATGTGCGTGTGTGTATGTGTGTATGTGTGCATTCCCATTTGGATCCAAAGGTGTCCTGGTGGTCCTCTGTTTCCTGTTGGAGCCTCTAATCCTTTTAAATCAGCTTTGTTAATCCCACTTTCTTCTCACAGCGGCTTCATGCAGGCACATACAAGCATGCTTACCACTGTGCATGCGGGCTGCGTTTTCTGTCTGCTTCATTTTTTGAAATACGCTTGTTTGCTTGCTTGCAAAGACAGAGTAAGATTAGAAGATCAATATCAGTTTCCTCTGCGTGCATCCAGAGAGTTCAGAAACATTAAGTCCATTAACATTTGCCGAGAGGCAGTGTACACTTTGGACAGGTCAGGACAAGATCATGATTTCTTTATTCCGGAAAACATGTGGTGTGGTGCCTGATTTAACTTAAAGTGTCTTTAAAAATACATAAGGTTGGTTGAATGAATATACTCCTCTTAAATACTTGATGAAATATAAAATTCCTAAATGTGAAAACAATGATTAAAGTGGCCATATTATGCTCATTTTCAGGTTCATAATTGTAATTTGAGATTATATCAGAATAGGTTTACATGGTTTAATTTTCAAAAAACACCATATTTTTGTTGTACTACACATTGCTGCATATCCTCTTTTCACCCTGTGTGTTGAGGTCTCTGTTTTAGCTACAGAGTGAGACATCTCACTGCTGTAACATCTTTGTTGTCAGTCGCACATGCGCAGTAGCTAGGTAAGGATTACATGAGCTAGCTAGGTGTTTCTGCAACTTCGGCCTGTACAAGGCAGGAGACTTCTTCTAAATGAGGGCGCACCTCCAACTTTGTGTGGAATACCTGCAGAACAGGGACATGTAAGTAGTTCTATACAATTTATTTTGTAGATTAGGGTGAATTCGTGTGTGTTGTAGCAGTGTTTTGACATTGAGAACGAGCTAGCATGCTAACGGTTAGCCCCCTAGGCCCCTCGTCTCGGATAGTTATGTAGAAAGCCGTGCAGATTTTGACCAGCTTACCCGGAGACTGAAGGCAGGACACATTCAGAAACCGTATCTCACTCAAAACAGCATGGATGTTTTTTTTTTCAAAGTTTGTATGTGTGTGGAAGCACCAGAGACACAAAATAACACCCCAAATCCCAGAAAAAGTGTTTTTTCATAATATGGGCACTTTAAAGGGTAACTACCATTTTTTTCAACCGGGACCCCATTTCCCCATGCATTTGTGTCTAATAGACTGATCTGACCAAAAATCTTTGAAATTGGTCCAGTATTGAGCAAGATCGCAATGACGGGCCAGCGCGAACCGAGCTGCAATGTAACCTAATTTTGTTTTGCTACTGACAGGCTCAGATTGTTACTAAAAGTGTCTGAACACATTATCGATCTCATGACGTGAGTTTTTGACGTCAGTCAAGACCTGGGGTCCAGGTTGAAAAAAAAGGTGGTTACCCTTTAACTAAAGAAATAGAGAGAAAAGGAAGGATAAGTGGATGAGAGATATAAAAGAAAAGCAGTCACTTCTCTGCGCTACAACTGGGATTTCTTTTTTGTTTTGCAACTTTGCCCTTTTTCTCCTTCACCTAATCTCTTTCAAATATTCTCTCCAACTCTCCCACCACCCCCCTTCCCAAAGATCTGTTTATGGAAGCAGAGGCTTTGAACCCCGACAGTCTTTATAGTTCAGAGGCTGTGAGGTGGCAGCTGCTAATGTCAATGCTAATGACTGTTCGCCAACCTGGTGAATACTCAAAACACCTCTGCACTTCCAGCTTATAGAGGCCAAGGTGCCAACAGTCTTGAATTCTAATTTCGGAGAAGTCAGATGGGATGATGGTTTGGGGAAAAGGGTGGTACCAAAAAAGATTTTTTCAAAATAAGTTGCTCTATGAATGTATTCATTGAAAACAAAGATGAATGAGACAAACAACCCAGAGTTGCTAAGCTTTCGAGTTATTGCAGAAATGACTAGAGAGGCTGCATTCTTCAGCTATAGCATGTCAACACCAAATTAGCATCTGGAAGCCCCAGGGACAGAAACACTGGGAAGCCCCTGTTTCCCCGCTAAGGAAAACCTGAGGAGTGACACAAAGCTGCAGGGAGAAAGAGAAAGAGACAGATCATAATGAGGACTGCTCTTATACAGAGTGTCTGCAGCTGTGTCCCATTTCAGGCTCCTCCTCCTCTTCCTCTCCTTCTTGCAAAGGATACAGCCTGTCCTTAAGAAGACTGAAGGTCAGCGGGCTGAACCTGCACGTCCTCCCAAATGAAACAGTCTACAGAGGATTCAACGCCACCGTCAGATCATGCCATGAGCCCTCTAGACATAATCAGCGATGTCAGCAGTGCTCACCACAGGGTGGGGCACAGAGCACAGAGCAGACGTAGGATTAGAGTAGGTTTAACGCACCAATATGCTCAGGGTAGCAGGAAAGCACCTTTTGTATTCATTAATAAAAAAGCTGCTAGCCCAGTCTGACTGTTGCGTGGTATAGCCCTGCTTGAAAGATCATGGTACAGTATGATTTTAGGGTGGTTTTGTACAATTAAGTCGCTAAAGTCGCTGAAACAAAGAGAATGAGTTTTATCATGGGTCACATTCAGACTGTATTGTATTGATTGTGCATTGATAGGTCATCCACAAACAACGTCAACGATGAAGATAATTGAACTTTGAGTACAGTGGCAAGGTGTGAAGTCTGAATAGGGCACAATGCCCAAGGTAGCACTAACGCAATGTTTAACGTCGCCACTCTCTCCATGGGAAAACAATAATTTATGTTAGTACAAACCAAATCTGATCATCCGTGAGGGCTTCATGCTACTGTCACAGCACAGGTGGGCTATACTAGTTACTAACAAGTCCCAATATATGCTATAGGCCTTATTTGCCAAAGTCAGAAAAAGGATGCAGGCCTTGATACACTCATCTACTGCAGCATCATCTCCCGCAGCTGGATGGTTGTGGCGGCCCAGCATCCTTTTGCATCGCCAACTGTTTACTGAGCTCTGCGTTTGTTTCAGTTCATTTAGGTGAACAAAGAACTGCAGCCGTAAACTAAACCAAAATACTTCAGGAATGAGGGTTCTCATTCGTTGTCTTCATTTACCCAGTCAGCTCATATTAGATAAGACCCACCTTAACGTTTGACAAACAATCAATGGGTCAAATGACAAGCAGTGACCAATTTCCAATTGGTATACTTAAAGGGATATGTTGCTGATTTAAATCCAGCTCTGTGTCATCTTTGTGTGGGCAGTGTGTTTCGATCAACGTTGTTTGGCTTCCCTCCGTGGCGTTAGTGCACAGAACTCCCTGGGGAGCCGGGCAGCGGAGGTCTGCCGAGATCTGCCGGATGACGCAAAACACGTCACGGGGGACTGCCAAGATCCGCTGCTCCACTCCTCCATGCACTGCTGCCACGGATGGAAGCCAAACACTGTTCATCTAAACACACTGCCCACACAAAGATGACACAGAGCTGTTGTATTGTAGCTCTACTGCAGCTATACTGTATAACCTAGTTTCAAACTAACATTGTTTAGTGGCTAAAAGGAGGCTTGTACTATCCAGCCATCTCACTGTTGTGTCCTCTTATCTGTAAACCTTTTTTCATAGACTCTCTGCAGTTTCACAATCCATGTCTTCTCACAGCTAACAAATACAACACGCATTTACCACTTGTCACACTTTTCTGTGTCACTCTGTTATTTCCTCCTCACACAGTGTCATGTATTCCTCTCTTTTCAGCTGACTCGGTGATATGTTCACGGAGTTTTCCACCAAAACCTTTTTCTTCATGCCGCTGTATAACTGGTGTCTATTTGTTTCAGGTTTCTGAATTCAACTCAACCACATTGTGTGCATTTCTCACTCATATTTATCTTCAGTCAATTTATGCCACGATTTAACCTAGTTTTCTATTCCCCTGTTAGCTCTACTGTTCTTCACAATTAGCGTCCAACACTAACTGGCTCTTAGTTAGCAATTAGTGTCCTCTCCCACAATAAAACACTTCAGTAATAACTGCAGGACTCTTTCCTCCCATCTGAAAAATACATAAATACATCAAAGCAATTCAATTAGATGCCCACAAAACACAAATTATAATAGTGAATGAGGATGCAATCAGCTGAACTCAGATGAGTTCATTAGAAACAATCTGGATGTGCTGAAGGAGTTGCCAGGAGAGGGCGCTGACTATGAATTGTATATTGGTAAGCTTTGATTAGGTGGCACCATAGTTAAAAAATGCTTTAAAAAGAAACACAAAGATACAGTGTGGTACGTAAAACATAATGTAACACAGTAGATACAAACTGTAAACTTGTCATTTCAGAAGAAAAACTATTTTTTTTAAAGTAAACATTTTTGGTGACCTTCCCTGTGACTGGTATTTTTACATTCACTGTTTCTCAGTTAAACACATTATGTGTATTATTGTGGTCTAACAAATGTGCTGAATGCATTTTCTTTCTCATGAAACATTAGTATAGCTGATGCTTTATTATTTGACTCGCGCAACTGTTTCCTAGCTACCAGTATTCTTTATTTCCTGCCTTTGTGGGTGCATGGCTACACTTCTTTGCACTTTACCACCACCAACTGTCAATAATGTGAAACCATCAGCACAAATTAGTTTTGCTTCGCTTGCATGCATCTGCACATACATGTGAGCATGCATGATACAGACAAAACAGGGGCCAACTCATAAAAGCATTAGTCCATATCACAACTAGTGGTCGAACACCACAATGCATCTTTAAAGGCTGAACATAGCAGACCAGTTGGACCGACTACTGAAACAGGTGAACAAGGGATTATAGTTTCCAAATAAGGAATGGATCATGAATGATTTTTCCAAATGGTTAGGATAAAAACTGTTTTGCTTGTTTGTTTTTTTGCAGTGTTTCCTACAAGAAAAATGGTCTGACTGAAACAGCAATTTCACACAATGTTTTCAAATCCAGATGAGAATCAAAGAATAGACTCTTGCACATGTTCACATAGCCCACAGGCCATGTATTTTTCAGACAGCACTGGCTCTAGTGTGTGCACCACTCATTAACACATCTCACCCAGACAGAGACCATGGAATTAACATGGAAAAGAAAAGTTATGGGTTATAACAGTGTTTGAAGGCTGGGTAACTAAGAGGAAAATGTCAACAGATTCATAGCCTCGGGGCGGAAAACCCAAATCAAGAACTACCATCTTTTTATCCTCCAGTGCAAAACTCAAGCACTGAAGCAGTTGGCAGTTGCATAGCAATTAGAGCTAGGATAAATCAATACCTCCCAGGATGTGACACAGTGAAAAGGCTTCCTTTCACACATGCAATGAACTATTAAGCTCAGTATATACATATTTATAAAGTGATGGGAGATGGGAAAGAGATGAGAACTCTGGCTTGGTTATCATGCAATAGGCAGCCCAGATGCCAATGATCGCTGTCAATGTACTCAGCTGAATTTTTAAGTATCAACATTCTGTTTGGATTCTTTTTAGTGACAATTTTCCCTTATCTGTGCCTGCCTGTAACCCTATGTATCTTCACTTGTTCAATAATAATTGTACATACACTGTAACAATTCTGATGCTTTTTTTTTTAATCAAATGAGAGTAGTTGAAGTGATTTAATAACTTTAGATGACAAACTCTAAACCTCACTCAATTAATGATAAACCTAATTGTTTTTAAATATAGTTTTACCACACTAATACTATGTCCCGTTTTCTCGTTTTCATCTTGCTGCTTTATCTAAATGTTGTGCATAAATGTGACAATCCGGGTGAAAATTGCTGCTTTTATCTCGTTCTCAATGCCACAGCCTCATTATAGGCAAAATTTGGCGACAGTTTGTCAATTAATGTGACTGAAAGCATAGCCTATAAATTAGGTGTTTGCAATGGAAGTAAGTGTGCAGATGTTTTGATCTTTCCACTGACTTTTTGGAACCACATAAAAAGTCTGCGCCTAGATGGAAAAATAAAATTCCTTTGTGGATCATGTGACCGTCCAGCCTTTATAGTACATTACGTGACACAGACAACTGTGGAAAATGTGGGATTGAAGCAACACTATAAGACAGCAATAAAAGTTTTGTTGCCTTTTTGTTTAAGTTCGTCATCTGTACCAATAGAAATTCACTGATTCCATTAAACCAGCAGATGCGGTTCAATCTAAGCTGCAGCCTTTGAAGCCAAATCCCTTTTTAACACACACCTGAGACATGCACACAGACATGGCCTCATACATTGAAGTCACTTACAATACAATCATGTAGGCAAAAAAGATCTGTTGATCTTCACAATTGAATTAATTAAAATGAAAGAATACATGTTTATTTGTTTGACCTCACTTTCCTCATTTGCTGCACTTCATTTTTCATAATTTGTACAAACACTAATTAACTTTATATATTATCATAATTCTTGTAGTAAGTGGTTTTTACTTCATTGCACTGATTTGTTCAGTTTAATTAGTCTGATAGCGTGGATTGAATTATTTTACTTCAGGTAAAACGCTCAGCATATTGCAAGTGCTTGTTGTTTTTTATGAAGACATATTTACCTAACCACATAAACATTTAATTATAACAGCATGTCGATTAGTGGCAGCCTAAAATTTCCTCTTACTTGCATAATAATATATTTTATAAAATTATGATGTCAATAAAAGAAGCAGTGACCTTCAAGTTACTGGTACTGTAACAATAAAAAATGTTCACACAAAACTAATTAGATATAGTAATTAAGTTCACTGGCAACATGTACTGCCAGTGGAGAAGTAGTTCAACATTCATACAGTTATATGAACATAATAAATAAAAAAAAAACTAATTTAAACACATCAAGCCATACCATTGCTTAAGGTCTGCATACTGTAATCAGCATGGGCAGTGCAGTTTATTCTGAGTCAACTCTGCAACTAAACATTCAGTGTCCGGACAGTAGCTCTCATTGAGCATGCTCAGGCATGTCATCCATATGTCACCCACTGCATATGTTTGTAATATTTTGTTTCAAAAACAAGACGTCTATATGGCACTGAGAAATAAGATTATTCAGGATTTGGCTACACAGATAATACTTAGTTAGTATAATCAATTTATTGATGGTTTTAGTTTTATTTGTTGACAATAAGAAAAAGATAAAATATTGAAGTTCTTTTAGTTTTTTTGACGTGAGCATCACCCGCACCAACTACGACATTAAAACACTGGTTAGAGCTTCATACAGTACATTAGCACTCTGAAAGAAACCATTCTTTTTCTTCTTCTTCTTCTTCTTCTTCTTCTTCTTCTTCTTCTTCTTCTTGATACTTAAAATTACATTTTGATGCAAAAAGTTAGAAAGTTTGTTTGCAATTGAGTATTTTTGCATTGCCATGTTGCTACTTTTCGTTGAGTGAAGGATGCGAACGCTTGTTCAGCCTCTGTAAACAGTTTTTATACACCGGTGAGGTGCACTGTAAAGGTCTGAAAATAATGATCACCCTCTAAACATAGGCCACATTAGCATCACATTAACCTTTGGGAAGTGTGTGTGTGTGTGTGAGCCAGGGTTAGAGGACAAAACGGTCAAATTCTTTCTCTCCTCCCTCTCTCCCTTTCTCTCTCTCTCTCTCTCTCTCTCTCTCTCTCTCTCTCTCTCTCTGTAATTCCCTTGAAGTGGATGTCATGTCCTCTCCCTCTTCTTCTGCCCCTCTCCTTCTTCATCGGTCTATCTTCTTTCATTTATCCGTCTCCTGGCACAAAAACAGAATGAAAGAATGTGACACTAAAAAGCACTTTCTTCCCTTTTCTCCTTTTTCTTGTCGGTCCTGTTTTCTTCTCTTTTCTTTCCTGCATTTATGTTATGTATGTACTTATGTTTTTTCCCTTAAAAAACTCATACCATTCTGATATAATATTTGATATCACTTATGGTGAAGTATGCTAATCACTTTTATCAAAAACATATGTTTGAAGTGTGATTGTTGGCTTATACATAAGGATGATGGGGGGGTTCTGGCAAAGCTTAGCTTATCCCTTGGACGTGGGCATTATTATCTTGTCTCAACCACCCTTTATATACCCTCCCAGAAACTAATTGGAGTGGACCAAATCACTGAGGTGGAAGTTCACAATATAGGTACTATAACGAACCGATATTTACCTTATTTTATTTGTCCAATTATGTTCACAAATCACCCAGCAATTACAGAGCAAATGTAAATGTAATCACCAACTTCAGGAAAACATGTTTTTATCTAAAACAGACATACAGTATGTCCCCCTACTCTCCTCAAACATGAGGGAACCAGGAAGTATAAATACACATGAGAGCCTTTGCAGAACTTTTGCCTGTAGCTTTGTTAGTATGCTTAGCATCGATCAAACAGAAGACAGTTTGTCGTGCTGGCCTTACTGCTTTTCATGTTCCATGCTGAGCTGTACACTGAATCCTCCCATGTTCAAATATGTAAAGGCTACATACCTAGCATAATATGCAACATCACAACATAGAGAATTTTCATTACAATGCATGGTAAAGTTGGTTTATGTATTTTTTTTTTTTTTTATGTTTTTATCCACTCCCTCAATTCCAGCTTGTATTTCAGAAGTTCACTACCTCAGTAGTTTAGGTTTTAATTACAAAAAAAAAAATGAAAGTGATGAGAACCAGTTTTTGAATGCCTTTTTTAAAAATTGGATGCAATTATTAATATTGTTAAAAGTTGTGGAAATTTGATCTGTTGTGAAAATATCGGGTCAGACATGTTCAAGTCTCAGCAGCTCTTTAGAATCTTCTAATTTTTCTCTTTCTATAGCGGACGCAGGGTCTGACGATGAGTCTCCTCAGGCAGCATGATACTTGATGCGTAGTATGATGCATGGAAACATAAAATCCAAACGTTTAAGTTAAGTTAATTTATTCTTATTATAAATAATATTAACATTTGCTCAGATGAGTCTTTGCTCTTGAACAGTGAGGAAATGATTACAGCAGACAAGCTCTGATAAACTTGCTGTACATGACCTGCCCAGCAGGAGTGACTGGAGACCAAACCAGAGCTACTGTGCATTCAAGTGGAAAGAAACACAACTCCAAATGAATGATAATGTTGCTACATGTTTTATGGATGTGTAAATAACACACACACTTTTTTCTTCAGCACCTAAAACTACCTTTTTTTTTAGCTACACGTCTGAAACTTTTGGGCAAAGTATCCACATTTGTCTACTACAAATGGCAACAATTTAAATTTCTTCAACTATATCACAGACTTTGTGAGATGATGACAAATACAAGGTGGTCCTTTGTTACAACCTACCCCAATACTGGGGTAGGTTGTAACACATACTGGGGTAGGTTGTAACAGATAGAAAAAATGCACAAAAACTAAGGGTACTCCAAGTGATGATATGTGTGAATATGGGGAGTGTTTGTGCATATTGTGCGTTTGTGTGTGCATGTCTGTATGTGCACATTCATATGGGTGTGTGTGTGTATGTGTGTGTGAGTGAGAGCAAATTAACATAAACATATTCCACAGAACGAACAAATGAAATGCATTTTTTATCAGTCACAATGGTGACAGTATAGTCACAGCAGTACACTGTATATGTTTATGTGTGTGTGTTACTTTCATCACACTCTGGCTGCCTATATTATGGACCGCTATGGGCTGACTGGATTACAACCAGCTACTGTATGGATGATTGGAAAGCAGGGAGAAGCAGAGTCTGACAGCTGAGGAAGCATTTAAAGGAACATGCCGGTACAGTCAGATGAGAGGACGGATCAGTTTTTATCTGTTCGTTCTGTACAGAAAATTAGAAACACACTTCACTGTCATCAATCCAATCCACCACGCATTTATTTGGCTGCTATTGAAGCACAAGACAAAATCTAAAATTGTTGCTTTTGCCCAAAATTTGTAATGGTGGAAAATGTTTTCTTTCACTTCCAATGTGTTTATCATAATGTATTCTCTTGAAACTTCTTTATTGTCAAATGTGTGTTGAATGTAAACTCCTCTTAGGAATTTCACCATTTAATGTGAATTTATCTGAGAATATTCTTAAATAGGGAAATCTATTTAGTGATTGGTCCAAGCCTACGTCATCATCCAAAATCCCCTTTGTGGCTCAGCAAAGTGTCGTAAATCATCTCTAATACTGACACTTAAGATATAGTCCTACACTTCCTTCAAATTACGACTGAGATGCTTGATAACTTTTAGCTTTGAGGCAAGAATTTGTTTACTCTTAAGTCAATTCTTAGCAGTGTTCTTGTGAGTAATTCTCAGAGGCTTTATAAATACGGGCCCTGGTCTGAACTGGTACCTTCTGGGGTGGCGTCATTTTAAAGGGGAATTTGTGGTTTATGAAAAGGATGGAGGGAGGATTATGAGCGAAAAGAAGGGATGCAATGTAGATGCAGTCACTTATTGTTTTGTGTACGTTTAGAGGTACAGACTTGGTAAGTCAACAAAAGAATTAAACTTTAAGGCACTACTGTATTTTCTGAAATTTAGGAAACTATTTGTCTTCATAGTATGACATAGGTAATGTTTGTTGCCCCTTGTGCATGAGGGATGGAACATTTGATCAGACCATCACCTGCAAACAAGAAAAAAAGCTATAACTGCAAAGCTCAACTGCAGTGAGCTCAGTCCAATCTCCTTTTTAAGCTCTAAGTGTGTGTGTGTGTGTGTGTGTGTGTGTGTGTGTGTGTGTGTGTGTGTGTGTGTGTGTGTGTTCCTACTCTCTCCTCCCTCCCAGTTTTAAGCCCAGTGCTGAGCCACTAATGGAGGACAAGCCTGTTAGAGCAACACGCTACGCTTTACTAGCAGCACACCAGGGACACACACAGAAAAACACACACACAAGAAAAACTCACATGTATTCATGCAAAAGATAACACACTGAAATGCACCAAAATCGGAGCACATACACACATATGAATACTCGGGGAAACAAGAAGCATTCAGCTCCATTATGGGCAACACACACACACACACACACACACACACACACACACACACACACACACACCAGACACTAAACACACCCTCAGACACATCCCAGTAGAGTCCACCACCATAGCAACAGCCTGCAAACAGCTAATCTATTCAGTGATGCAGCAGTTGTCTCTCAGCATGAGCAGAGCCTCCAATTATTCCTTCATTTGTTTGTCAGTTGTTTTGAAGTCAAGATGAAAACCAGCAGAACGGCAGCGCTGTGAGGAGCATCAGACCTCAGTACCACTTCTCAGACATCATACAACATGGCTTTATTCTTTGGTACAAAAAAAAGGCCAGAGGGATAGTATTGTTGGGTCAATGTTGTATCAGGAATACTAAAGGCACCTACACACTGTAAGATAACAGTAATCCTGCAGCAGGTTCATTGCATATGCGAGATGGGACTGATGAAATCCTTATCTGTGTCAGACTGTGTGATATCAGTTTTGAAGCCTGCATGCCACATTGTGCTATGTATGTAAATAAATGGAGCTACACGTCATCAGCTGGCGTCATCCATCTGCATTACCCTCATATTTTGAAAATGCAACAAAACAAAAACAAGCTTTGGCTTTTAATTTTATTCACAAATGTTACCTAAAGTGTCACATTAAACAATGTTTTGCCACTGACAGGCTCAAATTTGATGATTTCATCCATCCATCCATCGTCATCCGCTTATCTGGGATCGGGTCGCGGGGGCAGCAGCTCCTGCAGGGGACCCCAAACTTCCCCTTCCCAAGCCACATTAGCCAACTCTGACTTGGGGATTCCAAGGCGTTTCCAGGCCAAGGTGGCCTAGGAACTTTATTTGAATTTCAGTTCAAATATAAATTCTAAGTTTACTGATGCCAGGTCAACACAGTAACTTTAGCTAATAGCATTAGCTTGCCTCCGCTCTGTCTGCAGCGCTCTACTCTTGGACAAGCATTTTTCTTTACCAAAGCAAATGTGCTTTGGTAAAGGATTTCTTCTCCTTTGGCTGGCAGTAGTCATCCATGCTCAAAATGGTCACTGCAGACCCAGTGGTCTGCATTAGGATCCATTCAGCACAACTAGCCTTAACTTCAGCCTTTCTAGCCTTTATCTTTTAGACAACACTAAGCTACGCTTTCTATAGCCTACTCAGACATAACAAACTCTCCCCACCTCTCTCGAACTCTCTCAATCACTCCACACCAGTGTCCTCTGGCAACAAGTCATCTTGGAGATTTCGGAAATATAACATAGGCTGTTTTTGAGGGGGGAAAGTAGATGTTTCCAGCCTGGCCAAAATGTAAACCTGCACATGGCACTAGTTTTAACCATACTTACTCAAATGTAGTAAAGTATGTTGAAAAAAAAGAGTGTAAAAGGAGAGAAGAAACAGGGTGTGAGGAAGGAAGGAGGGTTTCAGAGACATAGCAGTGTGTTAACGGGAGCCAAGCATGGCAAATTGGACAGAATTTTCCGCCTGTGCGATTTCAATACACAAACGCAGGCGTACATAACCATTCTTAATAAGTGCCGGGCTAATGCATTGTATAATCTCCTCTAAATTAATATGTTAGACACAATTGCCTGGTAATTAATTCCTGTCACAGCATATCCAAATGAGAAGATTTATTCGGTTCTGTCAATCACAAAACCCTGGAGCCTGAGGCAGATTATTGCCCAGCGACGTGGCAGTGTAAGGATGATGATGTGCTTATGTGTGGTGGTTGTATATGTCTGGTTTCTTTAAACATCCATTTCCTAGCCTTTAAAGAGCCAATGACGAGGGCCAGTCATCAAACAAAGGTCATTGTGATGACGGGATGAAGGGAGAGGCCAGCCTTTTGTTTTACGGCTTCATAAAGAACATGTCTCCACGGGCTCTTCAACCATCCAACATCCAACCTCCATTTGGTATCATGGCTTTTCCTTTCCCACACATGCCTTTCTCCGTCATTGAGTATGTTTACATGCACACCAATATTCCACTATTATTCTGAATATTACAACATTCCGAATTTGATACAGATCATGTAAACAGCATATTCCAGTTGGACATTCCGAATAAGGCCTTTTTCCAAATATAGCATTTTCCGATTAAGACGTGGGATATTCCGGTATTTTTGGGGTTTTAGAGGCATTCTTTGGACATGTATACAGCGCATTGGAAATATGTGTCTGAATCAGGATTTTTATTGCAGTTTACGCCCAGTTTATCACCTCTTGCCTGTTTACGGTTTACGGTCAGCTCTGTGCGTTGCTATGGTTGATGTAAACAAACCAACCAGCCAACAGTTTGCAAGGCTGCAGACCTGATAAGAAGGAGAAACACAGCAACTTTTAAACATTATCAAAGACTTTGATATCAGCAGGTTTTTGGATATGTGCACACATCGCTACCCTGATCTTTTCAAAAAGCTGGTTGAAGGAATGAAAGCGGGACGCTGTGTTTGCATGGTCCAACAAGTCCACCACCGCTGGTAAACTTTGAAGAAATCATATTTTGCACAGCTGCATGTAAACGGAAATATTAGTGGAACATTCACTTTCATTAGCCATGTAAACAGCTTAGATGGGATGTCGTCTTTTTCGGAATAAGGGCAAAAAACTGAATATTATGTGCATGTAAGCGTAGTCAATATTTCTCCTTTTAGGTGAAACTGCAGCTACATTCCTACAATCCACACAGTTTAAGTGACACTTTCTATGAAGCCTGTCTCTAAGATGCATTATAAACACATTTATAATGTGGTATAATCTGCTTACAACGCTCCATAAGTATAGTTATAGGCACTCATGAATAATGATAATACTTTATAACTATAATCAGAACACATTATAATGCATTTCTATAATGACTTAAGGTCAAGTATTATAATACTCTATACTTTCTGTTCACTTTCTGTCTATAATGCATTATAAATACATGTATAATGAGTTTATAATCTGCTTATAACGATGTATAAGTATAGTTATAAGCACTTGTGAATAGTCATAACGCTTTATAACAATAATTATAACTTATATGGTCAAGTATTATAATCTATAATTGTTCATTACTCCCTGACTACCATATTCTTTCCATGATCATAGTGTATTATAATTCTCATAATTTAATGCATTATAATCATTTAATAATGCACAATAATCAGTGCTATACGGCATTATAATGTGATTGTAAGTGGTCATTGGGTGCTTTAAGTAAAGTGAAAACATATTTAAATCTATGCAAGAAGAACACAGAAAACTTTGTAAAATGTATTTATATGTTTAACTGGTCATAACAGAAATCGAGTACTGCAATTTGAATCCACTTTTTGGTAAAAGTAAAAACTAT
This sequence comes from Sander lucioperca, assembly GCF_008315115.2. NCBI lineage: Eukaryota > Metazoa > Chordata > Actinopteri > Perciformes > Percidae > Sander > Sander lucioperca. Next base: position 37,075,859 of record NC_050180.1, on the reverse strand, counting down.
GTAAAGTAAAGAATAATTGTTTTTCACTTTACTTACAAACAATGACCACTTATAGTGAATCATAACCTGCTTGTAAGGTATCATATCTACCTATACCTCAGGAATTGCATTACTTTACTTAAAGCATCCAATGACCACTTAGAGTAATTCATAATCATATATAATGCCTTACCGCAGTGATTATTATGCATTATAAAATGGTTTATAATGTGTTATGATTGTTATAAAGCATTATGATTATTCACAAGTGCTTATAACTATACTTTGAAAGATGATTAAATGTTAACTAGCGAATAATGACGGAATGGATGGAGCTTAGAAACACAGATATGTGCAGTTTTTTATATTATATGCACATACACAACAATACACACACAAGCACACACTAGAGTGCGGATCGGGCCGCATTTTTCTGTCCGAGCCCGGCCCGCGTCCGGCAGAGCAGTAACCGAACCCGGCCCGAGCCCGACACAGTTAAAATCTCGTTTTTTTCTAATGACAGGTTTGTTTGTGTGGAAAGCCCGCTTTTATTAAGCAACTGTAGGAAGGCATTCGGAAATGTCAACAGATGAGCGCATTAGCGCACACGGGGCAATAAGCGCACGCACACCTACATAATAAGCTTTTTTAAATTTAAAATGTTCAATGCCTTATCGCGCTGATGTGACCGAGCCCGACCTGAACCCGAACATCATTTCTAACCTCGGATACCGTCGGATACCGTCGGGTCCCGACGGGCTCGGTTTGGGTAACCATCCTCTAGCACACACACACAAACACATGGTAGAAATTTCTGCACACACGCAAAGCCAAAAGGTATTTCACTTTTCAACTATTGGCTCATGCCTGGTGCTGATTTGAAAACACACACACACACACACACACACACACAGGCCTGCAGGCGTGTTTTTTCTTTATTAAAAACCAGAAAGTGCAATTAGCTGCGGAATATGTTTAACCCTGTATCGCTCCCTCAGCTCGAGGATATATTGCTTCTTCCTCTCCATTATTAAAAATATCACAGACATGAGAGGAGGAGGGTAGCGGACAGGAAATATCACAGCTATGTTTACCAGATAGAGGTTGGGAAATGTGTTCTATTTAGTGGTAGGAAGGCAAGTGTTACATTGTGTGTGTTTTAAGTGTGTTAATGGAGACTGGATTCATATTAGTCCATATGCTGTGTGTGAGTATTTTGGTGTGTTCTGGATGTTGTGGAGGTGGTGCAAACTTTGACTGACTGACACACAATGCTGTTGTGATCGAAGGTTTTTCCACCTAATGGCGCATCCATGACAGTGGTGGAGGAAGAAGTATTAGTAGATTGTATTTATATTATATTAAAATCATTTTCTTGCATAAAAGTAGCAATACCACTCTATAAAAATACTCAATTACAAGTGAAAGTCCTGCAATTAAATATTACTTCGATAAAAGTACAGAAGTATTTACAACATGTATTTAAAGTATCAAAAGTACTCGTGCAGAAAGGCCCCTGTGAGTGTTAAAATGTATTATTGAATCACAGTAATGTATATGTAAGTAGCACGGTGCTTTAATGTTGTAACCTTATACTGTTGGAATGTTCTTAATCTGTAAAGTATTCGTAAAATAAATGTAGTGGAGTAGAACATTTCTCTCTTGAATGTTGTGGAGTAGAAGTATAAAGTGGAAAAACGCAAGTTAAGTGCAGTACTTCACCACTGATCCATGATAACACACATATTCTTTATTAATGGCCAATATGTTGCATATGTTCCAGGATTTGAAGATTACAAAAATAAGTTAATACAACTAAAACAACTGTAATCAGTTAATCTTGTGTAAAATGTGTTAAGACATAAGCATTCCTTTTGATTATGCATGTGTTAGTGTTTTTTATGTTTTTATGAATTGACAGATGGGCCAAAGACAAATGTCTTTTTACAGTCAGTGGTGTCTGTAAATCAGACCAAATGTTTTCATGACCTACACACTGAGCTCTGGCCTCAATTTAACCATTATGTGAAGGTGAAAACAACTTTTTGCCCTCAAAATCAGGACGTTGTGAGAACACATGGAGAAGGCACAGAAATGTATTTTACTATTACAACCGGCCCACTGAACACTACACTTCTGTTTTTTTCCATCTCTGTTACTGTGCTGTGCATGCAGAGTTGTTCCTGTGTTATTTTGAGGACTTTGATCCACCATGTTGCTCATGGTTCACAGCTTGTGGTTTCACCTCTGGTTCTCTCGGGCAGACGGAAATGTTCTGCTACATCCTGATGTCCAGCTCAGTGATCCAGCTGTGACTCTTGCAGCAGAACATGGTGTCTGTGTCGTCTCCTCCTGTCCGGGCCAGAGAGACAGAGGGAGTTTGTGTATTGTTTGGTGGGTTGTCCACCTTGATTGAGGTTTTCATGCACTCTGCAGGGAGGAGGTCTTTGTGTTTGTGATGTTCTCTGGAGGCAGGAGACAGCTCAGGCCTTAGGGGTCCCACTCCGCTCAGTTGCTCCAGTTTTTTGCCTTAAAAACTTTTTTAGGCTTGCTAAAAGCCTAAAAAAGACTTGAACTATGACTGCATTCTTTGCTCAATGAGTATGTGTATGCATAGTGTAGTAATACCCCAAGCCCACCGGGTTGCACAGATTTTGACAGTCTGACCTGTTTAATAAATTGGAAATTCTAGGTAGGGACATACAATATGATTGTTGGGAGAAATATAAATAGGATTTGACCGTTAAAACTTACTGTCCCAGTCTTATTGTTGTTATTGTTGGCAGTCTGCAAATAAAATCATACAGTCTGCATAATTAAAGGATGCTAATTGTTGCTGTTTTCATTCAGATAATGCCTGTTTATCGCATTAAGAAACTAAATTTGTATAACTACAATCAGGACAGTCAACATTGCAGATAAGTCTTTATGTGCTTTTATTGTCAATACTAAAAAATGTGTATTTTGAAGGAAGTAGTTAATTTGTGTTGGGTGTAGCAGTTTCCTTACAGAAGTTAAAGTAGAGCATGAAGATGTCTTGCTGCCGTCGTCAATATCTGCCACCATCCTGACTACGAAACACTCTGAACGCCTCAGATGTCTTCAGTCAGCCTCTCACATATTGTATCTAAACACCCCTTTCTTCCAACTGTTGGTTTCCTCAAGATAACAATAATTAAAATAGAATGTGAGTAATTGAAACATTCACAAAGCCTGGGGCTCTGCACCAGCCAGTGGAGCTGAAAAAGGCTTGAGGGTGTGCAGACGTGTTGAAGATTAAAAAACTGATTTGGGTTGCACCTGCATAGATACTGCAGCAGACATTGATCAGAAAGCTGGATACGATGTTTACATGCCTGTTTGTTTCTGAGGAACAGAGCTAGCATATTTTCAAAACCAGGAGAAGGGCTTGTTTGAGTTGCTGAAGCAAGAATATAATGATTATATGTGCAATCACAAATGGTACACTCTTAAAAACTATCGTTCCCAGGATGATTCTAAGAGTTTATGGGACTAGAAGCTTGTTGTAAATAATCATGTCATTCTGTGATTATTTTACATTTATATGCTCTTATCTTTCTGTGTTGACTTTCACTGCCACTTTTGTTTTACCATGTCTTCATTATTAAATGTGGTTCCATATTAACCAAACAAAAGAGAAAACAACTGAATAGTTTTTTTGATTAACAACACATTAGCATGGCCATAAATCTCATCTAACAGTTGGGGGGGGGGGACAATAAGACTTTACCATTATCCTTCTTTTCAGTGTTTTTCTTGATTCAATGAAAAAAATATGTTTTCCATACTACCTCATCCAACCAAATAGCAAGACTTCTATAAAGACTCTTGTTAAATTAGCTGATCATAATGTGAATTAGTGAGCCACTGGTAAAACTCATCTGCTAACCCTGACAGCCACACACCTCCAAAAATATTAACTAAGCTCAACACACTTACCTGAGACTCTACACCTGACTGTCTCCTTTGCCTGTGACATAGTGACGTTAGTATTTCCATAAGCACCCATTCTTATAAAGATGTTACCAAATTGTCTTGATATGAGGATGTATTGTACTGACTTGGCGTTTTGGTGCACTGAAAAAGGATCTTATGTCTGTTTTTCTTTTCTCTGTCATTTTATCTGGACAACAACAACACAAATCTTTAACGTCAGATGTCTATGAGTTAGGTTCATAGGTTCACCACGCGGTCGTAAATAATTATAAAATGATCTTGCGTCCTCCACATAAATATTAGGTTTTGTCTGGGACAGAGGATATATACAGTATTTAATGGCAGCAAACCCACTGATCAGCCACTTAACATCATATTGAGCAAAACACAACTGTAGATCTTCAGTATTAAAGGAACACGCCGACTTATTGGGACTTTAGCTTATTCACAGTATCCCCCAGAGTTAGACAAGTCGATATGTACCCTTCTCATCTCTGTGCGTGTTGTAACCATAGACAGTATATAAGAATGGACCAACAGATCCCGTTGCTCTGGACGGAGACCAGTGAAGGATATTAGAAGCACTTTTCCGGTGAGCGCTGAGCATTACTGCGCAGCCTCCAACTGAGAGAAACAACGTAGATGTGACGTGAGCAACCTGTCTGAAAGTTGGAAGTCTTCTGGTAGCTGTGCCAAGAGAAATCTCAATCATTCCCAATCTAGCAGAGACGGAGAGCGTAGGTATATGTAAGGAGATAACATAGGCACAGGCTAATTATTGCTAACTAAAATGCTAGTTAACATTAGTAATTAAACTTAAACATCGAATGTAAGTCGAAACTGCCTGCGAGCTTATCCTGTACTATATGGTAATTCCTCTACTATGCGACAGTAAGTCGCGTGGTTATAACACAATCGTTAGCCTATTTTTATAAAAACGTCTGCTACGGAGCCATAACGTGAGATACAAGGTAATGGAGCCTTTTATACTTTGTCATGTTTCTTTAGAAATAAACAATGGACAAATAGAGTCTTTAAACACTTCAGATGTAAAGTTATTCACTGTCAAAATGATTGGCTGCCAAGTGACGTCAAAATGAATGGCAGTCAATGGAATGCTAACGTCGGGTGAACGTTTGGTAGCATCAATATGGCGCCATAGGAGGTTCGAGTTCTGAAGCGAAGCTTACCCCCTTGATTCTATCCCGTCACGGACCACGGTCCGCCAGACTTGTGTGTAAAGCAGGCAGTGGACCAAACCACTGTGAGGCAAGGGAGGGGGGACTCAAAATGTTTCTAAACTTAAAAAGCATTTTTTGGGGTTTGTATTGTTTTACTACTTACACGGATATTTTAAGTATACAGCATTATGTTATTTAAAATACACAGCATGGTTTTTAATGACATTTCTAGGGTGGGGGGGGACAACCCTTAGATGGGGGGGGGGGTCCTGACCCCCCCAACCCCCCTGGGATTTACGCTTATGCACATTAGATACAGTATTCTTGAAAAGTAAAAACTAGAAATGTCATCCTAATTTCCAGTTTAACATCCTGAAGTTCCAACCCTGATTAGATGATGAAATAATGTTCCTCTCCTCCACCCTTCCTCTCCTCCTCTCTCCCTCCAGTCCTTCTCAGTGCCAAAACAACACAACACAATAATAAGATTACAACACTGAGTGAGAGTGGAGCTGGTACTGATGCCCAGATTTTAAAAGGTTTTGTGGGAGGCGCACACACACACACACACACACACACACACACACACACACACACACACAGCTTTTATATTTTCTCCTCTTATGGTGTTTGGTGGTTTTAGCCAGAAACTGAGACCATGGAGTAATGGAGATGCAGTTTACTGTAAAATTATTTCTCTTTTCTCTTAATCCTCTTTGTGTTTTTTTTTTTTTATAATTTCCCTCGATCTTTATTTGCAACAACAGAGGAGACAAAAAAGAAAGAAAAGCAGAGTCCAGGGTAAAAGAAAAACAAAGAGTTGAGTAATGGTTGTACTAATGGTACTGATGATAATAGCAGTAGTAGTAGTTATAGTGGAAAAAGAGGAGGAAATAGCCATTTTATTAGTAATAATGGTACTGTAGTAGTAGTTGTCATTGTCATCTTAGCATTCATAATTGTAGTAGCAATAGCAGTAAGAGCAGAAAAAGAGTAGTTGTCGTGGTAAACGTAGTAGTAGTTGGAGTAGTTGTAGTAGCATTCATATTTGTTGTAGGGCTTTTTTTGTGTTTTAAGTCCATTCAAATATTGTATGTACTATTTGGTAAATCTTCTTAATACTGTTGTAATCTGTTTGTCTATCTGTTACTGATGTGTATTGTCCCAAACAAGTCTTTCTTGAGAATGAGACCCTGTGTCTCATTGAGATTACCTGTATAAATAAAGGTTAAAAAAATAAATAGTAGTACTAAAGTAGTGAGAGGTGGAGTAGGACTGGGAGAATTATGAGGAGAAGGAGGAGAAAGACTAAGACTAGAAATAGTTAGGAGTAGTAGTAGTAGGAGGAGGACAAGGAGTTAAAGGACAGTTGCGTTACTAAAAGTTCCTCCTGCTCGTCGTAGTAGTGTAATGGTAGTAGCATAATAATAGTTGATGTAGTGGTGCTGTAGTCTCGCATTGCCAGACCTTCCTCCACAGCGCTGCGGAGGAGGGTCTGGCTAGTCCACACAGCATTCCGGGAAGGGAGAAAAACGTGCTCTGGTTTATTGCCATTTCTTTAAACCAATCACAATCATCTTGGGCGGTGCTAAGCTCCGAGCAGAGCCATGGTGCCGCTGCAAAATAGCCTCGGGAAGGAACTTGTTTTCGTGGAACGTGGACAGTTGGGTTTAGGAAATGAAGAACGGGAGCATTGGCTTCAGGAAAAGAAGAATGCGACTTTTAGGCAAGACCCACCCTACGATTGGCCAGGTGTCCATGCTTGCGCGAGTTAACGGAACCTGATTTGTTCAGGTCCTATCCCCTGACCAATCGGCTATCCTAACCTTAACTACTCAAAGTCAATGCCTAACCCCAACCAATCGAGCTGCTTCGTAGGGCGGGTCTTGCCTAGAACTGCCGTGGGATACATAATTACACAGTACTGGTACTGAGTGAACTGAAATTATAAGAATAAAACATGATGATTGTTTTATACTTTAATGTTGAATCTCACAAAGATGTTGCATGTGAGTGTGTTAAGGGCCTCTTATAGGCACTCAGTATTAGTATTGATCCATACTTCTCAACCATCCACCCCCACAACAAACACACACACACACACACACACACACACACACACACTTTCACCATCTCCTTCCTGACTCCTTCCTTCCTCTTATCCTTCCTCTGTTCCTCTAGTGGCAGACTGAGCTGTAAAAATCAATGGGGAAAATGTCCAGAAACAGCCGATCTAGAAGCCATCTGGCCCTCGTTTTCCTCAGAGACCAACAGTGTGTCTCCTGGGGGACGAGAGAGAGAGAGAGAGAGAGAGAGAGAGAGAGAGAGAGAGAGAGAGAGAGAGAGAGAGAGAGAGAACAACACAAAGCAAGTGTTAACTCAGTAACACGCAGATTGTCAGTGTTTCGCTACACATCATGTGGCTTTTACATAAGAGACAGATAGGTGGAAGCATACAGTAATTAGACAGACTGATATCACATATTTTTTTGCATGTAGCCAGCTCTGCTTCCTACGGTTTAGATTCATACTTATTCAGATGAAAATAAGTAAGGATATTAAGGGCAGAAAAAAAAACACCTAACAAACAAGCTTTTAACACCGCCTCCATCAGTAGAAGCTGTTTGTTCAATGCTAAAACAAAATGTCAGAATGCATCACTGTCCAGGTTTTAGTCAAAATCAAACCAGTGTTGTCTGGGACATCACATTTGAGTTTCAAATTTTGACCTTTAACCCTCTGGGGTTGAAAGCTCCGCAGGCAGAAATCATTTTATTTCAAGACAGTTGATTCCTGTTTTAAATCAAAATTGTACTGGGAGTAGAGGAAAATTAGATTTTTTGGTTATCAATAATTGACTAAATCACGATGCATTTTTGCAGTGAAAGTGATGTTAAACTGGAACCAAGGTGAAATATATAATAGGACTGTAACAGTATGTGTATTTTCCTTTAGTTGTTTGAAACATAATGTCCGGTTAGATACGTGACTTTCTTTACTTTGATACACCCTGTGAACCCAATGGCCACTGTTGAATTAGCCTAATACAGCTCAGGTGTTTAACACATGCTAAACATCTCAAGTTCAAGTTTTGGAAAACTTTGGGTCTGTTGATGTCTGTGTTAGCTAAACCATGCTATTTTGGTTAGCCTCCTGATCTGTAGCTCATATAGTAAGTGTCATCATTATGGTGAACACCAATAAGAAGCCAAAGCTGGATGAGCCTCAGATGTCACTTACAGGAGTGGTGGATCGTCATAAAACGGTGTGCTGATATTTTTGAACTGAAATTGTATACATATCTGAAAAACAAAAGTTTGGGACAGCATCACCCAAATGTGTCTACTGTCTCCTGTAGAATGGAACACAAGCTGCAGTCACTCTCACCAGGGCCACAGAGCCTGAGTCTGAGTAAACATATCAAATGTGCAGGTTACAATAGAGCATTACTGACATATTGTTTGTTGTTTCTTATGTACATGACTGCGTTAAAGCTATAGTGCGTAGTTTCTGTCACCCCCATGAGGAATTCTAAGAAATGACAACAACACTGTCGCGTGTCCACATGATACAAGCCTTCCGTGATCGCACACCACCCCCACCCCTCCTCCACGCAGTTGCTAGTAGCCAAGGAGGACACAGAGGATTAAAAAAAAACATGATGGACTCTTCAGAAGAGATCATTATCTTCATTTGAGTTTCTGGGCGTGTAAGTCGTCAGATGACACAATCTTCTGAACATAGTCATACTGAAAAATACAGAGGGAGTTGTGTGGAGCTGATAGTCTTAATTAGCTTTGTATCAACTCATTTGGCAATGGCTTGAATGTAACGGACGTCATTAATATCAAAAAGTTACGCACTAAAGCTTTAAGTGTCTCACTGTTTACAGCAAGCCTTATGGCTAATGAGCCACAGTTTAATGTTAACATGTTTTACAATAAATGACACATTTTTATCATCTGTGTTTCTTTAAGACATTTTGCTGGATCAAAAACTTGTTAAACATGGATTTTTTTTAATCACTATTACACCCCTTCTATATCATGTTTTGTGTGAGTAGCTATTTGTAAGTTTCCCCTTTTTAAACTGCACAGTTTCACATATTGTCATTTCCTGCAATGTTGCTATCATTAGCATATATGGAAAGTAACTAAGTACATTTAATTATGTCTTAAGTAGAATTTTGAATTGATTTTACTTAGTGTGGTATAAGTTGAGTATCTGAACTCTTCTTCCATCACTGATCATTAGTACATGGTGTGTGTTAGTTTATACAGTGACATTTGGCAACAGTGTGAGTTCAAGTTCAGAGGATACATATTTATAGCTAGGCAACAAAATATGCTAATGAATGTGAATGCATTTGTACTCTGTAAATGAACAGAAGGAGAATAAAGTTGTGTAAACTGAACAGGTGGGAGGATTCCTGTTGAGCTCTTCCCTCCACTGCACCCCTGCTCTCTGCACAGTCATCACCACATGGAGACCACATGGAGGAGTCTCTGAGGTGAAGCTGTCACACCTCAGAAAAACAACACAGCATTTTATCTCCAACATCACTGCTGCTGCTTTTGACGCTCAGCTGCTTTTTTCTGCACATTTATACACTGTTTACGTCTTTTGTTGTGTTTCCTCGCAGCAGCAGCGCTAGTGGTTTGTCTCCTCTCTGCCTGTGCAGTCTGTAATGACTGAGACAGGAATGCTGCTGGTTTTATATAGGCCTCTAAAAATAACTCTCCCCTCACTACCATCTACGGCCGGACTGACAGCCTCCTGCAGCCAATAGCGTCCCTGCATCCCTGAAAGCTCCGCCCGCTCACTCAGTTTCAGCGCCTCCTTAATTGGACGCCAGTGACATCATCAACCCTATTTACCTTATTAGGTCACGCATGAAATTGACTGACAGGTGGCTCCTCCCCTGCCTCCCTCCCCTCTCGCGCCGGTCGCCTGGATTGCAGCGCGGTCCAGTCTGCTGCTGGAAGAGCAAACCTGGCAACCTGGCAGCTTGTCCGGAGACCGTTGGCAATCTGGCAATGCGGAAATAGATCTGGCACCCCCGAGCACGGACTGAGGAGAGAGGCGTGACTGAGCGAGCAGAGAGGAGAGTGGATTGCATTGGCAAAGATAAAATAATCAACTATTTCTTTCCTGTTAGCTTTTTTCTTTTTAAAATAAAGTGCTCAGGTGCGCTCGTCTGCATCGGCTGGGATTTTTCCAGCATTTGTTTTTCAACCTGACAAGTCTGGGAAGAAGGAAAGAAGAAGTGCGTTTTTATCGTTTGGATTCCGGACTTCTTTACTGACTTTTCCTTTTTTTTGCATCAAGCATGGATGTGTTGGCGAATTACAGTATTTTCCAGGAACTCCAACTCGTTCATGACACTGGTTATTTCTCTGCTATGCCTTCCCTGGAGGAGAACTGGCAGCAGGTCAGATTCTGCGTTTTCTCTTCTTTTCCGGGAAATTGGAGGGGTTAGAAACTAGGATGAAATGCCATGTGTGCTCTGATTGGTGTTTTCTATGTGTGTGGTTTTAGTGTTATGCATCAGTAGAGCGCTCATGGAGCGGCAGCAGCGGCCCCGTGTAGTTGCGTTAGTTTTTTTGTCGCTCACATGGAGCACGGCGAGGTCCGCTGACAGGAGCACACACACACACACACACACACACACACACACACACACACACACACACACACACACACACACACACACACACACACACACACACACACACAGAAAGGAGAGGATATAGACGCTATATAGCGCTTTAAGCACTAATGGCACTAATGGACAAACACAAACAGCATTATAAAATGCGTAAAGAAATTCGAAGAATATTTACATTTTCGCACACGCCCCTTTCTATGAACGAATGGTCCCTTAAATATACCTTAAACATACTTAAGGGTTTATTAAACCCCTTAAGCATTAGTGTAAAAGCAGGAGCATTGGCGCTGTTGTCCTATGCAATCCCCCATGATGATATTCCGATTTTGACTCAAAACCTAAAAAGCATTTTAAATGCTGCTGGAAAAAAAAACTCAGATGGTCAAGCTGAAAATGTTGCTTTTTCTCAGAGGTTGGTAGTTTTTTGGCTTGACTTTGGTCTGTCAATGATCAAATTCAGCTGGTTTACCACTTACTTATCCCACACATATCCCCAATGGTAATATGAAAGGCTGTTGGATAGAACTCTGCAATGGCAGGTACTGAAAATCCTGCTATCCTTTACCAGAGAGAGAGAGGAGAGAGGAGAGAGACATTAAAGGTTCCACGTCGATCTAATGAAGATCACATTTCAGCTGTTTTGGTGACTTAGTTGGTGCATATTTTACCTTAATATGAATAGCAAAAGTTTTAGGAGGTTGTAGAGTTTAAAAACTAAGGCTTTCCTTTAAGCTCCCATCAAGGTTGTATTGCTTTTCGTCCTGTTATATTGGATGAAGATACTATAGACTTCATGATATATTTAATTGACAGTTGAGAACTGAGTGAGAGCTGACTGAAGGTGACAGTGGAGTGATTTAGTTTTTTCAGTCTGAGCTGATGATGGGGAATGCAGTCTTTAGTGTAACTGATTTAACAGATAGACCAGTCTGTCAGCCTGATATGTTTGAATTATCACACACTTACACACACACACACACACACACACACACACACACACACACACACTCTCTCTCTCTCTCTCTCTCTCTCTCTCTCTCTCTCTCTCTCTCTCTCTCTCTCTCTCTCTCTCTCTCTCTCTCTCACACACACACACACACACACACACAGGCAATTGAAGATGGACACATGCTTAATAGCTAGTGACTTGTTCTTAAATAATATATCCACATCTGCCACTGTTTGTTTGCAGATAATCCTGCTGAATTATGCATTATCAACCACTATTGAACATACACTACTGAGCATGAGAGCCCACAGTCTTATAACCTTTGTGTGACATGAAAAATATTAACTGTACTAATTATGGTGATTTTCTGTGTACGGCACGACCACGTGGTCGTTTTGTGGTCTGTGGGGATAAAAAAACATTGACATTGGCCTTTTTCTGTTTCCACAAATAGAGTAAAGGTTTCAAAATCTGAAAGAGGATTTAAAACAATTATAGACTCAAAAGAGATGAGAATTTAATAAGAGTATCAGGTGAGACAAATATTTTCCCTAAAGTTTCCCCCCTTTGAACTTGCGAAATAAACTGTTAATTGGAAGCGATTTCCAAAGCCATAACCAAAGGCTCCCAATAGGTCCCTGCATGGGACAAAATCCACTCAGATGGTGCTGGTTCGGTATTCAAAAGGGTTGGACTATGGGTGTTTATTAGGCATGGGCCGGTATGAGATTCTGACGGTTTGATAACCTTCAGCAAAAATTGAACACAATTGTATTTTATTTTGAAACACACTGCACACTGGCAGGGAGAGGGAGTTCTAAACTGCACTTTCTGTCCTTGAAGACTCATAAAAAAAAACAGCTCATACTGTACCTTAGGAACGTTATGACAGAAAACCGTGACTTTTTCATACCGCGGTATACCTTGAAACCGGTAACCGGCCCATGCCTAGTGTTTATAGTCCTGAATGAAGCCCAGACTGCATCTCTCCTCCATGACTGTCTTACTGACACAAATTCACTCTGCCTCCTCCTATTTTTAGTCCAAACAGCACGTAGTTTCATCCCCTGTAGCCTATTTTTTCTGTCTGTAATCAGATTGGTAAATGATTGAGAGGTTTCATAGAGTTTCAGGTTTTGATGTCATGTCTCATTTTCCACAGAATGGCTGGAAAATATGTTTAAATCAGTGCAGAGAGACAGGAATGTAGAGCTGGGGGGGAAAAGTAATTCCACTCAGTTTATCCACACTTTTATTTGCAGACAACAGCTGCACATATTTCAGCCAAATCCAGTTAAAATAAGAGTACACTGTAAGGTATCGTTTGAAATGTGACAGCTACTGTACGTGACACCGTGTTTTGGCACTAAAACCAAAAGTGAATGACAGCAACTGTTTTATGTGATTGGCTGAAAAGACATATCAGTCTCAGAGTTAGTTTGTTTATTTGGATCCTCATTGGTAAATCCTGGACCTTTAAGAAGGCTTTGCTAATAGCTAACTGTCAAGGTGTGTCTTCTTGATGTGGAGTTATTTTGCCCAAAATGGCCAGAAATAAATCAATTCTTCTAAGACTTCTGGGTTAATGAGCAAACAGCTAATTTGAGCTGTTTTATGACCATGAACAGTTGGGTTCTTGGATGTATTGCTGGTATTGGTGGCTGTTGCCTGCTAGCTAACAAGATGCAACAGGTAAATACGAGCTGATGGAGCTTCTTTTAGTGGAAGCTAGCAGTTTCCCCTTGCTTCCAGTCTTTGTGCTAAGCTAGGCTAACAACATCTGGCACCCGTCTCTGTGCTGAATGCGATGCTGCAATAAATTTTCTCATCTGAATTCTGGTAAGATATCCAACCAGCACCCAAAATGTCAGAATATTTTCTATATTACTTTCTTTTGGACGTATCCCATCATATTTGTAAATGTAGCTTCTAAGAAAATTTCCACTATACTCACACAAACTATTACACAAGTTTTTATACTCTCCAGAGAGAGCGGTTTTGATATAAACTCAGTGTGGAAAATGCTGTTATTGTAGATGGAAGGCCAAAACTGATTATAAAAAAATATGTTTTGTCAATTTTATCTGCACTAGTGGGGGCAATCTCAGAGAGAGGAGACACACACACACACACACACACATCCACATTTTTTCCACTCTTGTTCCTTCTGTCTCCCTCTATCCCCTCATTCACTCCATCACACGCACACACACGGCTGGCATGCACTAATGGAAAGCTATGGTCTGGCAGGACTCATCCCGCCACTTTCGACAGTAATTGGCCGTTTGCTGTCAGAGAAACAGAGAAACACACACACACACACACACACACACACACACACACACACACACACACACACACACACACACTGAGTCAAACACACACACAAACAAACAACCATATTTGTGTGTGTCATTTATCTTTCCTGTCTGTCCCTGCATCATGCTCCTGGTCTTTGTTTCCTTGTACTGGCTTCTTTTATCAACTGCTTTGTATCATGGCTAAACATGTGGAAAACACACACACACGCACACAAACACACAAGTACACACACACACACACACACACACACACACTCTCTCTCTCTCTCTCTCTCTCTCTCTCTCTCTCTCTCTCTCTCTCTCTCGCCTGTCTATCAGCCTTGTTGCCTCTGACAGTATGAGCCTATGTTCTGCATATAATTGCTGCATCTTTGCAGGTCTGGAATGATGTGATGGGCTTTAGGGATTTGTGTGTGTGTGTGTGTGTGTGTGTGTGTGTGTGTGTGTGTGTGTGTGTGTGTGTGGTGTCCAAGGATAAAATGGCAAACCCAGACTTCCCAATTAGATATAATCCATTTATTTCAAAGCAGAGCCATGCCAAACTCTGATGAGCTAAAGGGAAAAATAGACAGTGACAACAAACGGTTGATAGAGATGAAAACTGCAACAGAGGTTTAGGTTTCATGAGATTCTTGTGAATACAGATATATCTGCATTTATAGACTCATACTATACAGTAAATGGACACTGCATGCAGGTAAGCAGCCTCACTTAGAAGCCTAACGATACTTTAAACTGGCTGAGTCTCTTTCTCATCTTGTCTCTTGGTTTATGTACTCTCTGTGTGTCTGTAGTTCTTTTCGAGCTGATTGATTTATTTGCTGTGGTGTCGTTACAGCACTATGCTAGACCAACCAGCTCTGTGTTTGTGATATACGGTACAGTGTCTCCATTAGGCCTGACAAGCCTGCAACCCACAGCCCTGCGTCTTTCTCAAGAGTTCATGCTGGCAGTGTTGTACCTACTGCAGATTCAACCATTGCATGTACTTTTGTCCAATCCTCACAATAGTTCTGCAAAAGATATACTGACAAATCTCACCAATCACTGCTATTTTTCACATCAAATCATCCAATTCACAACCACTGCTTAAAGTCCAGGTCAAATACAACCCTTGCCCTCAGGCAGAACTTACTCGCAGGTGTGTATCTCCTCAACAAGCTCCATCATTTCAAATCTAACACTCTCCTGGACCTAATCTGAGCTATCAATAACACAATAACTCAGCCTGAGCATTTGACTTATGTAGCTTGGTGGTTTGCTACACAGCCTGGGAGGAAACACTATAGGTTAGATTTAGGTAAAACCATTTCCTCAAGTATTTTTTATGCACCAAAGTTTTTAAAGTTCTTGTTTACTCCCGGGTACTTCTGTATCATTGAATTCTTTGATCAACCACATTTTACTTGCTGACTTACAAGTACAGGATTGCCACAGTTTATCGTAAAGTGATGTAAAAAGCTAGCAAGTTTGCAATTCTTTCAAAAATGCTGCTATCAATTGACAAAATTCACAACAAAACCCATTTAATATGCAGTTTGTACTGAAATTCCTTGTCAGAGTGAAGGTACTGGTTTTGTAATGATGCCCTTTTTACAAATTGATTCTGCTGGGATCCGTACATTTAGAAGTGGGGTGTATTTCATGTATTTCAAGTGGGTTTTGTTTTGTATTCAAACATTAAAAATGAGACCCAGTCCTATTCACACACCAATAGATGAAATAAGATTTCAATTGTAACAGTCATAATATACTCAGCTGGCTGTGCAGCTTCTCATGTACAGTGTCCATTGTTTCCCCTTCCTCTTTTCTCATTGGAAACCTGTTAACCTACTGCAAGGACCACTGCATGAACTTGGTTTTTCTCGATGTCTCTCACTCTTTCTCTCTCTCGCTCTCTGGCTTGAGGCTGGCCCTGGGAAGTTTGACAAGATAATGAATTGCCATGCATGCTGCAGTTTTTCACATTTCACAGCCCAGTAACTCTGCATGTAGGGATGGAGGGGATGGGGGTGGGGGTGAGTGGATAAGTGGAGGAAAGAATGAGGGAGAAACGAAACACCAGTAGACACAATACATGAGGTAAGATGCATAAATGCAGGTAAATGTTAGTCAGGAAAGAGAAGACCTTTTATCATGCAATCTTCCTCTTGTCTCGCCATCCGTCCTGCGTTACGACAGACACGCACACACAGAGTTATGTAATTGTCTGTGGCGCACAGCTGCTTCCTCAGTCATAGCAGACGAAAAAAGAGGACGATGAGGGAGATAAACAAAGGAATGGAGAGAAAAGACATGTCAGAAAAGTGAGGGAGCGACACAGAGAAAGACAAAGAGAGGTGAAGAGAAGAAGGAATGTAGCTGCTGCTTATGTAATCCAAATACCAGAAGATATACCTTTTTGTAAAAAGCCAAATGAAACTAGTTTCTTGAATTCATCAACTGGAACTTTTACTACTTGAATTACTTAAATTATTGTATGGCAGTATTACAATATATTTCTAGTGCTGGAACAATAAATCAATTAATCAATCAGTTTATTAAAAGAAAATTAATTAAAACAATGCAATAGGGTGGTTCCTGCTCTTAGGTTTGGTCAGTAAACAATGTAGAAGCCTCCTTTTGGGCTCTGCTAATGTTTCATCACTTCTAAGGACTGTGATGTCCGTCCAACACTTCTCGAGTGAAATTTCTTAGCAACTATAACATGGATAATATGAAATTTTCACACAATCCTTCATGTTCCTTTTAGAATGAATCCTGATGACTTGGTCAGCTGTCCTTTGGTCTGGTGTCACCAAAACTTCCACTTGTCCAACACTAATAACTGCATCGTCTGCAGACTAGAGCTGAAAAAATAAAATATCCCGATATTTTTGACCAAATACATCGATGTCGATATTGCGGCGATATTGTAGGGTTGACTATTGGTGCTTTCACAATATATTTACTAGTGCTGTCAGTTAAACGCGTTATTAACGGCGTTAATGCAAACCCATTTTAACGGCGTCAATTTTTTTTATCGCGAGATTAACGTTCTTTTTGGCCTAGCAAACTTTGTAGTTTTTTTCACATGCTGTTCCAACAACTAGTAACGTTGGAAAAACTACAACAACACACCGGATCTAGCTAGACCGGAAACTAAACAACAGGCACGCTGCACACACTTGTTTGGGCTTGCGAGCCGGCCAAAGAGTAGTAGGCTAACGTTACGTTTTGAGTGGATGGTGAGGGCGAGACGCCGAAATGGATGCCAAAAAGATTCTGAATGGAAAGTTTACTTTTAAAAAGTTGCCAAATGGTTCCATTGACAAGACCAAAGTGATCTGTGTGTTTTGTCGTTGTGAACTGAGCTATCATCGCAGCACGTCCAGTCTGAAATACCACTTGATGGCCAAGCACACAAGCTGATGCAAATTCTCTGCCCCCTCGTCAAAGCCAGGCGACAAAAGCACAAAGCAAGCCGATCCACTTTTCCATGTTGATAAGAGCATTAAAATGAGAAAAAATAATTGGACGAAAAGAAATCTAGGGACATTTAGAATAGATAAAAATGTGTGATTAATTGTGATTAATTGTGAGTTAACTATGACATTAATGTGATTATTAAATATTTTAATCGTTTGACAGCACTAATATTTACACAATGAGAGTTTTGATAATTAATTACCAATAATGTGGATACAGTGACTAAGTGTATAAAGGCAAATAATAGAACCGCTACAACAGCCTGGTAAGTTCAGAAAATGACATCACTTTACTGTAATGCAGCCTTTAAAACCAGGAAAAGACAACAGTGATTTTGGCTTGTGACGTCGGAGTGCACACTGTTGTCTCCTTTTTTTGACATCAGATTGTGCACCGCTATCACCTTTGTTTACATGAGACAAATCTCTGCAATGGCGGACGTAGCTAAGATATTGCTGCTAATAACTGTGCTAACAGGGCTTGTTACATATATACAAATACATGCACACAGTTCTCCCATTATATTGTGGAACAGAGGTGTCAGAATACAAGTCACTGCTTATGACTACACTCCCACGACACAGAACTTGCCGCCATCGTCGCCGGTTTTGGACGAGACGGAAGAGACCCGGTTGGACCTCAATGGGAACTTCAGGATTCTAATTGGCCAACATGGCTTAACGGTTAGGGTTATATCGCCACCTGTTGGTTTGGCATGCTCTTGACAGCACTTGAATGCGTGTTTTTACGTTTTCATGTGGACAGAGGTTTTGTAAACCTTGCTTGTGTGGACGAGATTTTTTTTTCAATCGAAAGAGGAAAAACTTGGTTTATAAAAATACCAGCGTACGTGTGGACTAGGCCAAAGTTTGTTAACAAGTGAAACCTGATACATGATGCATTGCTCCTTAGCTGAATCAGTTGTTAATATCCAATTTTATTTAGATGGAAGTGCCAGCAATAATGGTTTTGCAGCATTTTCCACTTTTGTTGACACTTTTGTAATTCTTTTTAGCAAGTGGGAGATATTGTAGCTGTCAGAAATGACCCATAACAACAACAACTTGGAATTACAACTAGGAAGCTGACATGGTTTTTACCATTTGGCTGCTTGTTTCATTTCGAACTGTACCCGCCAGGCTCCGGTTCATTAATAGAAACTGTAGTTTGTCTTTATGTGTCAGCCCTGTGATTGACTGGCATCTTGTCCAGTGTGACCTGCCTCTTGCCCACTGCATGCTGGGACTGACTACAACCCGCTGTGACTCTGAACAGGACAAGCTTTATAGAAAATAGATGGAGGTCCTAAAATATGATTTTTAAGCAAATAATTATGAGGCACTATTTCACTAACATAGCTATATATAAAGATATCATAGTCCAGAGACAACCACAGACCAGAGAAAGACTGAAAAACATTTGAAGCTGTAAAATAAGTCAAACCTGTAAAAACAGAAGCCTTTAGTCACAAACATGCATCTTCACTTCTTACAGAGTGGGAGCTGGTGCCAATATTCTCAATATGAGCCGCTCTAATCACTGCATTCATTCATTTTCTTTATCGTTTTCCCAAACACACACACAGTTATTGTCTTCTCCTCATAATTTAAAATCACTCGAGTAAAACACACTCACACACACACACACACACACACACACACACACACACACACACACACACACACACACACACACACACACACACACACACACGCCTGAGAACCCATAATTCAGTAAGTGAATAAGGCACTCGGTCTACGGTAGCAGAGATTAGATAAGAAAGTGAGCAGTCAGACTGCAGCAGCAGGAAAGCAGAACAAATGAACTGCACTAGTGATGGAGAGAGCTTATACTGTGAAAGCCATAGCCCTGATCTTTCAAGATGAGTGGTTTTTTATAGAGGGCAACTCTCCAGCACTATTCACCATGGAGCTCGATTACTACAGTTTACAAGGAGATTTATCCATTCATCTCTCTATGCTTCAAGCACACTGTGGCTATCAGCTATTGTGTTTTTTTGTATTTATTAGGAATGTATAAAGGTAAAGTCTAACATTTTAGGAAATGTGCTTGTATTACCTGCTGTCAGATGAGAAAACCAATATCTGTTTTATCTCTGTGGCTTCGGTAGAGGAAGGTGTTTAGCCTAGCTTAGCAAAGACTGTAAGCAGAGGCTGACTGCTGTCACAGCTCCAACAACTGCAGGGCTGTCTAATTTACATGATGTTTAGTTAGCAGTACATGCATACGGTGCTAGTGTTTTTAACAGGTTAAGAGTATATTTGTGGTGGTCAAAGCTCAAAGGTGGAATTCCTGAGAGAGAGTAGATTTGCTGGCAGAAGTAATGTAAATCCACATTATGCATTCATATAAAGTTCAACTTTGGTGAACTAAGCTGCAATGATTAGTCAATTAATCTGCAGCTGAGTTGATTAATCGTTTCAGTCATTCTCTGGTTCCAGCTTCTCAAATGTGGATATTTTCCTTTCCCATTTTATATAATTGAATATATTTAAGTTGTTGACTGCTGGTCGGACAAAACAAAACAAGGCGTCACCTTTGGCTCTGAGAAATATGATGAGCATTTCTTTTCCTACTATTTTTTGTGCTAACCAGCTGGACAGTCCAAGCTGTGTCCTTTCACCTTTTAATTTTATGTTACACTGCTTTGTAAGGGTATAATAAACTGTTCCGCAAAAAAGCAACACAGCCTGCAGTCAGTCTTTAGTGGTCCAAATAAGTTCCCTTGAATGAAGAGTGCTAACTTTCCGTCTGGTCAGTGACTGAGAGCGTGAGTAATTACTTCATCACAGAGCGTCCATCATTATGCCCTGGATGCTGAGTCATTTTCTTGTGTGACTGGGCACTTAGAAAAGTCATATTTCAGCAACTGCAGGTTAATGCACACATTTGGCACTTTTTCCATTTACACCAAGTTATGAGACTGGATTTGGTGGTTAAACACACTTACATTTGGGAAGTTATTTCAAAACAGAAGAGCCGAGAGTGTTTGATTTTATTCTTTTTTTATTAAGAGAAATCCTTCTGGTGATCCCAGGCTGAGCTGTGTTTATACACACACACCCACACACACACACACACACACCCACACACACACACACACACACACACACACACACACACACACACACAGGTGTGTTGTGTAGTCTGCGTTTGTGTCACTACATCCTGCTGAGCCGGTGTTTGCAGGCCGATTGGCTCAGGGATAAAGCCTTGTGACCTGGCATCCATCCAACCCTCCCATTCTCTGCTCACCAGCTCTCTCTCTCTGTCTGTTTTTCTTTTCTTCTCCCTCTCTCCTCCATGCTTCTCTGCTCCCTGTTCTCCCACTAACATCCTTTTTGTTTTTGCACATTTTGAGTTTAAAACAACTGAAAAGATAGGAATTAGAAAAAAAGTTTGTGCTCTGGTCTGAGTTTGAAAAGCTGATTAGTTAGCAAGAAAAGATGCAATACAGGCTGATGAAAACACATTTTCCAAATAAACAATGACACTGTAGGACCTGCTTCCTCTTTCTTCTGCTTCTCTTTTATTACTGCACTAAAATAAAGAGTAGAGAAAATTAAGGATAAAAAAGAGAGGCTGACAAAATCATGGTAGACGGAATAATTAATTAAAATTACAACTACCAGCAGCATTAAAATGTCACGATGTACCAGAAGAGTTACTGCGGCTCTTTTTCATTAAGTTATGATCTCCTGAGAAAATTCTCACAGCTCAAGTTAAGGAACACACCATCACATTTTAATTTGCAGACTTTTTTTAATATCTGCACATCTGGTTCGGAAATACACCCTCTTTCTGTCTCTTTAGTTATTAGCTCCTGTGCTGAACAACAGCCACCAGGGTGTGTGTGTGTGTGTGTGTGTGTGTGTGTGTGTGTGTGTGTGTGTGTGTGTGTGTGTGTGTGTGTGTGTGTGTGTGTGTTTTAGCTTGGCAAGGCCTACAGTTGGCAGTACACCATCCAGGATACATACACAAACATTTGCTGCTGGTTTCTTAAAGATCTAGTAGACTATAGTGCGTGAAAGTAATTAGACCTTGCTTAGGTTTTTTTGTTAGGCTACTCTAAAGTAATTCAGACATATTTTAATAGTAATAAGTTCACCACCATGTCCCCAGGCTATCTCAATAACAACCAATGTCACCTTCTCACAAAACGATAAAAACATGGCTCCATTTGTGGTTCGTTAACTGTGTTGTGTACATAGCTAGCAAAATGAGAAGAGAAAGAAACATGCTTCTGCTTCCCTAATCCCTAATTGTTCCCAGAATGCCCTTGTAACTGACATTGTAATTGTGCCAAACTTGTGCATTCTGAAATTTATTTCAAAGGCAACGTCTGTGCAGGGGTGACTGGAGACGAGCAACTTGAACCTGCCTTTGTGCCATGTGCCATGTGGTTTAGTTTGAATATAGTGTTCAAACTAAGTTCCTATCAAATATAGTGTTCAGTTTCCTATCAACCATCATAGTTCTTATTAATTCAGTCCTACTTGGTCAGAAGTCAAAAACAGTCATCTTTGTGAAGCCTTTGTGACAACTGCTTATTTGATCAGAGATGTAGTTGGGATATATGGCTGAAATCAGTATTACAATGTTAATGTTTTTTCCAAAATCTGTGTAAATCACGATTGGAGAAATGCATGCAAAATTGGTTCACTGTTGCTGTAAGTTTTACATCAGACAAAACTTAAAAACAAAACCTCATTTTGTTCATTGTCATGATGTTGCAACAACGTTGAACTGTCGCCAAAAGTCAGTCAAGTGTGTCTGTATGAAAGCTCCTGCTAAGAGTTTCGTCAAGGATGTCACATTGTTTCAGGGCTGTGTGTGTGTGTGTGTGTGTGTGTGTGTGTGTGTGTGTACCAAACAAGAGACAGAGTTGCAATGAGGATGGAGCGTGCCAGCGTTGCAGTGCGCCTTTATGCATGCATGGTTTGTGTGTGTGTGCGTGCGCAGAGTGGGACACAGTAAATGGGTCATATGCAGTAGAGGAGGATGACCTTGGGAATTTGTCCTGTTTTTCTTTACGAGTCTGCAGACACAGTTCTTTGTCTCAGAGAGAGAGAGAGAGAGAGAGAGAGAGAGAGAGAGAGAGAGAGAGAGAGAGAGACAGACAGAGAGAGAGAGAGAGACAGAGAGAGAGAGAGAGAACTGAAAGTCACATTTACCCAAAGCTAGATTTGTTGACATTAAATGAAATGGTCTTCTCCAAACTGTTACCAGAAAGTTGGGAGCACACTATTGTTTAAAATATCACTGTACTCTGTAGCATTATGATTTTCCTTAAATGGTTCCCTGTGGAGTTTTGGAACTCTATTGGGGCTATAGAGCTGTTTTTCTATGAGTGGGTCCTGTTTTGTTAACATCGTGCACAAGGACACATACACAGTCCCACCAATGGTGTCCCACTGATCTACTGATCCATAGGTGATGTTAACACACCAAGATGTGCAGCAATGTGCCAGCAAAGGCAGAGAAGGGTGCTCGCTAGTCAACATGGATGTATGCAATGCTGGTTTTAAAATAGTTTTTTTAAATACTTAAAGCATTTGGTTTTGCAAATGTTTATATTTGGAAGGAGATACATCCAATAACCCTAACCCATTTGTTAGAGCTCAAAGATACATTAATGTAAATATAACTTTATTATGTTTACAATAAAACCCCACAGGGAACCTTTAATTGGAACTTAGAAAACAAAACCCAGACCAAAAGTACACTCAAGTATGTGCAACACGGTGTCCACTTTTAATCTCATCTTCTTCCACCAGCTGTCTTTGAAGTCATTGCAATAGTATGTGTTTGAAATGTTGAATACAAGCTTGTTCTCCCTCCACCGGATTTCCCTTCAAATTATGACTCCTCACATACTTAGTTTAAAAGCAAACTTTGTTCACGTGAGTTCAAAATCCTTTGTATTTTATAGTTGCTGCATTGCAACTTTGGCTTAGTTGGCTCCTGCCACGTTGTCAAATTTTGCTTTCATGTTTTCCTCCAGCTCTCATTGGCTGGATCCACCTGATCTGGATATCAAACAAAAATGACATGACAAAGAATGAACAGCTGCAGGAGCAGAAATGTTAAATATCTGAGTCACTAACTGAATCCACATTATGTCATTTTCTCTAATGTGTTTCCTGCTGCAGCTTTTAGTGATATGACTCACTAAAATGACAGTGCTGGATGACACTTTTTTAACACAGTTTGGAACTAAAATATCCCTGATTGAATCGTTCATTTTACTTAATAACATGTTGATAAAAAGAACTACTCCTATCCAATTATCTTACTATCACTCTGAAATACTTCCTTCCAGCCTAACTTCCCTATTCCCTAATGTCCAAATACCACCCAATTTTAATTAGGACAATAATACTATTCATCATTAATGTGTGAGTTGTGGCGGGTCACCATTTTTCAATATTTGTCATAATTGCTAGATTTCTAAATCAGGCCAGCTGTGTGCTGTTGTATGTAGACAAATGGTTATAGTGTCTGGCCCGGCAGAGCCATGCCCGCTACACTGGGATATGTGGGTCGTCAGCTATTTTAATCCACAATGTTGCCAGTAGTACCAGAGGGAATAGACATTGTGTGTGTGTGTGTATGTTCGCACATGCATAAATGTGCTCTCGGTTCATATGAACATATACACACACATGAACAGAGACAAAGTAGACAAAGATTGTGTCTATCTGAGAAAAAGACAGGGAATTGGAACGTGTGGCCACAATAATGCAAGTTAATTTGATAATGTTAATTAAGTGTCAAGCAAGGGTTGTCATTTTCTAAAAGGAATGGTTAAACTTTCTCTTTTTCCTCCTTTTTTTGATGTCAAACAACACCCTTGTGCATTACATTCCTTCATTCTGCTGCTTCTGTCTCTCTTATTTTGTGTGGCATTGCAGCTAAACAAACAGTACATGCATTGTTATTAACGCACTGTATATTTCTGCCGTTTTTTTTGCTAGATGATTGCACAAATTTAAAGTAGTGATTAGATTAGGTGTCATAAATGCTACCTGCTAGCCAAGGCTAGTTTCTGGGCTGCTGCATTGAGGCACTGGAGCAAATCACTTGTTTATACATTGTAGGTGGAGAGGCATAAAAATAGAAATGATATCATTGGTTGTATATCAAAGACGGTTACTGTTATGATAATCGATTAATCGTTTCAGTCATTCTTCAAGCAAAAATGGCCAACATTCTCTGACTTCAGCTTCTCAGATGGGAAGATTAGCTGATTTTCTGTGTTTAAAGTAATAATGTGAATTTATTCCATTTTAGAGACATAATGAATAGAGAAAATAATTGGCAGATTACTTGATAATAAAAATTATAAATAATAGCCCTATTAATAATAGCCCCTTTGCAGCCATGTCATGTCGATGGTTACCCCAGTCCACGTTACAACAAGAGACCAGTGAGATACCACAGAGATACTGGCAGGGAGCCCAGGAGAAAGACAAAAATATGCCTTTTCAGATTTAGGGTGGACATGGCCTCAGTTTCCAGCTGAATGAAAAGCCAATTTCACATCGATGCCAATTCTAGACACTGTGTGTGTGTGTGTGTGCGCGCGTGCGCGCGTGTGTGTGTGCGTGCGCCGGGGGAAGAGGGGAGACATTTAATTTATTTAAGGGTGAACTGCAGGACACAGCAAAGTGGAGAGAGAGAGGGTGTTTCTCTTTTACCCCCAAGACAAATTTCTAATACAGAGAGGGCTTCTTCTGGCCAGTCACACACATACGCACACACACAGGCATGTATGAGTCATGTGTTCACCCGATTTGTTTTCCAGCAAGGCCAATGAGATCAGTGGCTTCCTAAAAATACAAAGAATTCTGGAGGTAAAAAGAGAGAGTGACCCTAGAGTAAAAAAAAAAGGTGTGATGACAGTAGAAGCCTCCCTGGAGACAAACACACATACACACACACACACACACACACACACACACACACACACACACACACACACAAACACACACACACACACACACACACACACACACACACACACACACACACAATCTTGTACATCTCTCCATTGACTCCATTTTATACTGTTTGTCTTTTGTCAAGCAGAGTTGCTGTTGAAGTTTCCTTTAACATTGTGACATTTTGGTTTATGAGGATATATCCTCAGAAGGTTATTTCTTGTCACAAAGAAAAAAACAGTTTTTTTTTTCTCTCTCTCTCTCTCTCTCTCTCTCTCTCTCTCTCTCTCTCTCTCTCTCTCTCTCCCTTTCTCTCTCTCTCTCTCTAGCCTTTATTCAACTAGTTACAGTAAGTCCCATTAAAGACCTCTTATGCAAGGGAGACATTGCCAAGAAAGTTAACAATTGAAACATACAGAACAATACAGAATCCAACAAACAGTATTACTGAAACAGGCCAAACAGAGCTAAACACAGTCATTTACCATATAACACTTTCAATTCTTTCAAATGATGTGAGAGTTTCCTGCTTTCTTAATTCAGTTTCCTTCTGAAGAATATTTCAAGTGGCCAGAGCAGAAAACTAAAACGTATACTAATATATGTCTTGGTTGGTATGGTTCTGTTCAGGATGTCTGAGCTTCTTGATGTCACAACAGTTGACACATCTTAAATTATTCAGTGTGATTAAGATGGTTTGGAGCTCATTGGTGCATTTAGTCTGTTAATTCTGTGATTTTATTTAGCGTTTCCTCATATAAGATTTGGAAGAACAGTTTTAGCTCATGTGGATCCTAAACCACATGATGAAACAAACAGACTAATTTTCTGAAAGTGTAACATTGTATTGATAATTAGAATATACAGTATCAGTGATAATCCTGATATGATTTGGCTCTCTTTGTCAAGTTTACATTAGTCTATTACAGACAATGACATGAATATATTTAAACGAATTTAACATAAAGGAAGGGATCAGCTGGGGTTGGGTCTTAATGGATTGGCCGTGTGTGTGTGTGTGTGTGTGTGTGTGTGTGTGTGTGTGTGTGTGTGTGTGTGTGTGTGTGTGTGTGTGTTAAAGGAGGGGTGATGTGAGGGATGAGGTCATCATGTAGTGTGAGCATGCGTGACTCTTTGTGTGTGTATGTGTGTGAAACAAAGGCAGTTGGGACTGTGTGTATAAGTGATGACTTCACTCATTATGCATTTATTTATGATCATTGTTAAACCTCAAGGTATGTGTGTGTGTGTGTGTGTGTGTGTGTGTGTGTGTGTGTGTGTGTGTGTGTGTGTGTGTGTCACCTTAAAGGGAAAAGACTGAAAAGAGAATTTCATTTTCAGATCTATTGCAGTGATTCTGGACAGTAAAAAAAAAAAAAAAAAAAAAAAACTGTCTTTTCCATCAGAGCACCACAACTTCACCTCAGTATCTTAAAGGGACAGTCCAAGATTTTGGTAAATCCTCTTTTTTTTACCCACTCTGTGTGTCCTGTATAGAGATAAAGGACAGCCCACGACATGTTTAGCCTAGTTTATCGAAGCACATGGAAACTGGTAACCTACCATCAATAAAATACACCGTCCAGTAACTGCAGTATATCGCCATGTGGCCAACAGAGACAACATCTACTTAAAGTTGAGGTTTATTGGGTAAAATGTCATCAACATACTGTTAATTGGAATGTTGTTACGTTGTATCCATGGCAAAAGCAATAAGCAACACCGAACTAAGTGGTTGTTGTGTGCACATAAGTAGGCCACGAATTGTGTTGTTTTATATCTCCGGTCTGCATGTTGTCTGAGCAACTTTAACACAAAATACGCTCCTGAAAGAAAACTGCGTCAGATGTTTGTATAGTACGATACAAAACATGTTGCAGGTTCAGGTTTTCTGAACAGCTTTATCAGTATTGTTTCATATAGCAAAGCTGTCATTGTAACACCTCAGATTGTAAAACATTATTATCAAGAGCAATGCAACACAAATAATTAAATTGGAATATTACATTGTTAATCTTTTAGTGTCAATGACGTACGTTTGTTGTGCATTTTATCAACATGCAACTGTGTGAAAGGTGAGTGGAAAGTCTGTTTTCCTCTGTTGTTAAGCATCTAGCAGCAGCATGTGTTTACCAGGTGATGTGTAATGAAGCCCTGCACTGAGTCAGGACACAGATTTGTGCACAGATGTGCTTTGCGGAGTTAGAATAAGTCACAGTTTTGCATAAAATGGTAACATCTGCACAAACTGAAGTAGGAATACGTGTGTTTTGGCTTCTAGGTTTTGTTGTTGTTCGTTGCCTCCAGAAATGTCTCTGTGACACTTGGTGGCTCATGGTGAAATGTAGCACTGTGTTTAAAATTCATTGATTCTGATTTCCAGCTGAGCTGTAAACCCAGACTTTACTTGGCTCAAGTGTTGATTTAAAGCTACTCTCTCTGCTTGTCTTTGGTCTATAAACCGCATCATCGGCTGGTCAGCGGTGTTGTTGACTCTCTGCCTCTGATACACATCAGCAGGTCCTCTGCACACTCGCCTTGTTAGCTCTGCTTTTTTGTAAGTGGAAGAGAAGCTTTAGCAAGCAATAACAGCGAGAAATACTTTTGGAAACCCTCTGTGCATGCTGGAAAATAAGGTTTTTATTGGTCCTTGGCTAGGGAAGAGGTTCTGCTCAGAACCATAATGATACAAAGAACCCTCCCACAACAGCATAGTGGATCTATTTGGGATCAGTGATAGAGCACAGTACAGGACCAAAAATGTTTCATTTTCTTTCCTTTATCGAAATCACCTGCACCTAATTGGAAGTATGCCTTTGTACCGTCTGAAGCACTGCAGTGCATGCTGAGATACTGAGACCCTCCTGAAATTCGAAAACAGTCTTTCGTCGCTCTGACTGCGGCCCTTGTTGATGAACAACAGTTAAAAATTAAACAGTGGTTGCGCACAACAATATATATATTTTTCCCATCTTGCTTGGAAACATAATTTTAATATTTCCTCATGTGCTTCTCAGTAAGTGACAGTTTGGAAATCAGCTATAATAGAAAAATCAAGATGAACGCTAGATAAATTACATGTCATTGTTCCATCACTGGGAATGCCATGTAGCCTACATTTGAAAATAGTGACAGTAAACAGCAAACTACAGTGTTTGAGTGCAACTCCCACAAAGATGAGAGCACAGCTGTATGCACAAATCAATGGTTGTGCACATGAGTCTGCAGGGGAGATGGTACATGGACAGGTGCAGGCATGCTAAAATCATAAATTGTGTTTTTGCGACTTTACGCCCGCCTGACATTGAAGTGAATTCTCCTGAACTGTCGCTAAGATGTTTACCTGCCCTTGTATTGGTATTTTTTTTAAACATTCGACTGATGAATAACATTATTACAAAAGTTCACTTGGACTTCTTCCTGTTCTGTAGAATAACCTTATCAGGGCTGCATGCTGAGGAGAGTCATGTTGAAACGGTTCTTTACAACATCAGAGATATTTTTTCTTTAGTGTGAAATTCAAGTCATGATGTTACATGTTCTGACAGAGACAGTACACATAGCACTCTGAGCGCGCCTGCACACACACATACACACACACACACATACACACACACACACACACATACACACGCACACACGCACTCACGCACACACACGAATGTGTGTGTGTGTGTGTGTGTGTGTGTGTGTGTGTGTGTGTGTGTGTGTGTGTGTGTGTGTGTTTCTCTCTGCCCTCTCTCATCCCATCTCTCGTCACGTCTTTGTCTCAGAGTTGTTTACTGTGCCGGCTGCTTTTCTTTGGCCCTCTCATCGCTCTGAGCGATGAAGATTAGCTTGGCACATGGGACACACACACGCACACGCACACGCACGCACGCACGCACGCACACACACACACACACACACACACACACACACACACACACACACACACACACACACACACACACACATACAATCCAGCGTCTTATTACAAGCTGTTAACCCCCGTTTATAAGTGCAGCCTTTGAATCAGCTCAGTGAAAGGGAGTGTAATCCCTGCCGGACGATTTAATGGTAATCTCCACATCCTGATTAGATTACACACAAACACACACATGTTGTCTGCAACACTTCTAAAGGACTGAATTGAAACCAAATTTGACTGAAATGAAAAAGTCCCTTTTTCTCTTTTTACCCACCCCCCTGTATTTTAGTTATTTACCTCTCTCTGTGTTTCTGGGTTATTAAGAGTTTTGGGTGTATCTTTTTCTTCTTCATGATCACACGCTGTCAGGATGGTCGACAAAGATTAACATTGATGATGTCTTTTTATAGCATTTGTGCCTTCATGTTTTGGTAACTGACAGTACAGAGTAAACAGCATCAATGCCTTTACATATCTGACATATTCAGCTTTATTTTTAGAATTATTTTAGCTCAATCTAAAATTCACCCACATCCATTTTTGAACTATATCTGCAGCTTTACCCTGAATACCTCTTACAACTCTTTCTCTTTAGGCTGCATTCAGACTGACAATAGCCCTGCGTCCAAGAAATAAAATAATAAAATGCACCTCCTCAATGTGTTGGCACAGTGGTGGCCCCAGGAGGGCTCCTGCAAAAGAAGAGTTTTTACCACAACACACAGCTTTGATTGACCAAAGCTGTGTGTTGTGGTAAAACTCTTCTTTGTGCAAGCCCACAATCCTGGTAGATAAGATAGATAATAAGTGAACGTCTTAATTCTACAATTAACGTTAGCAATTGTCAAGATGGAGGACAGAATAATTGATATAAATATAAATTAGTTTTTGCGTCTTCAAACTCATGAATCTATATCTTAAACTAGACTTTTAGGATTGTTTTAGCTGTAGAAACCTGTACTCAACATCAACCTTTTGAGAGTTTTGTCTTTTTAGTGCGGTCCAATTTTTGGTTTGATCGCAACCTTATACTCAGATGGCTTTTATTCTTTAATATATATGTACTAGTACTTTAGTTTTTTTTAGGTTCTTCCTGTTCATTTATGCAATGTACAAAGCTGCCAAACGCACACTCATGCCACAAAAAAGTGGAAAGTTTCACTTCTACTACTTAAAAACATGAATTGCTGAAATCATTCCAATGCCAACATCCAAAATGTTAATTGTTCGGTCAAGTCTGTGGTTAAAAATAAACAGATGTGTTATTATTATTCTAATGTATTTATCTGCTGTGTTTGTTAAATTTAATCTACTCCATCTGTTCTCGATAAAATATATGACCACGAGTCACATTTTTGTGCTGTGACCTCCACACATGGATCTCCTGACTCCAGTGAGCAGTAGGGAGTCTGTTGTTAGCACACTAACTGCTGACACACACACACACACACACACACACACACACACACACACACACAATACCCAGGCCAGCGATCATTAAATGAATGTATTCTTCAGACTGCAGGCTGTCAGCAATATACCAGGAATACATCAGGGGGTAAAAGTCAGCATGTGTGCTGTAGTATGCAGCCTGTCACACACACACACACACACACACACACACACACACACACACACACACACCAAACACAGCACCATGGTGCTGACATCATATATAAACACCATCATCATGCACAACATCATTTAACAGCTTGTGGTATCTGTTTGCATTCAGACTAATGTGTGGATGATAAACTCAAGCTTGTTGTTCAGAGTAGCAGCCATTTAAACTAAACGATTGTCACCAACAATAACCTCATTTAACGGAATGAGAAATGGGCGATGAGCGACACCAAATAACTGCTCGCCAGGAAGTTGGAGGTGCAACAGGAAGTTGGAGGTGCAACTATAAAACAAGGATTTAGAATATGTTGGTTTTTCTACTTAGTGAGGGGTGTCTATATACGTCATTAGCTACAGGTTAGAAATCCTCTTTGTAAATGTAGTCTGTTATAAATGTGCTCTGGTGCATTGGATGAGCAACATTCTCTAACTCTGAAAGGTGCTGTGAATATTCATGGTCCTCAGATGACAATCAATGGTGATTTGGCAACCTCCTAACCTTTCATCTAGTGCCAGCAAATTCCTGCTTAACTTTAATAAAACTTTATTTGAAACAGGCTTATATTAGAGACAGGCCTTTTTTTAAAATATAAGTTCCCCTGTTTTATAAGTACACTTTATTATATTTTAGGAAGAAACCCTTTTATATTCTGATCTGTTCCCCTTTAATTTTCATTTAATCCCCCCCCCCACTCCCCCCCCCCTTCTGACCTTTTCTAGCATCCAGCCATAATTTCTTTTAGTGCTGGCTATTATTTAAGACATTATTGGAATACCAGATATTATGTGAGTAGTTCTATTAGTAGTAGTAGCTGTTCTGAAGCCTTTCATGGGAACGGAAAATAGATCAATTAGACATTCTGCCCCTTAATACAGTAAAAACACCCTAAATTGAGAATTCTTTGAAATCCGGTGTTTCACATTGGTTCATTTACATCTCCGTAGTTTTTTAAAGCAGTTCCTCCTGCTTGTGGAAAGAGCATAAGTGGAGCACTAGTGACATGAATAGCTTATGTACCTGAACCTGGCATTCACAAAGTCAGCAACTCTGGGAGCAGCAGGGTGGGACGCTCATAGAATTAGGGTTACACTGTAAGGCTTTGGTTAATGTAGCACTGGGTCTGTCCTCTGAAAGCATCTGCCGGCCTCAGGTGGCATGCTTTCACTTTTTTTCCGTGACACCAACACAACATAAAAAAATGTCCGTGAACTCGGTCACGCAATGCAGACCGCCCTGCAGGACCCTCCACAGGGGGGCAGAATGCTAAAGGCCATGCTCAACACAGCTTGACTGACCTTAAACATGCTTTTACTTACTGACACACACACACACACACACACACACACACACACACACACACACACACACACACACACACACACACACACACACACACAGTTATAGATGGGTTGTCATATTGTCACGCTGTAGAAAATGCAACCGTAATATCAGCATTTTCTGGATTCAAAGGAATCAAAGCAGTGCTACCTGCTGACAGCAGCTGATACTGAAGTAAAACTCACCTCACTCCACAAAGCACAAGTATAAAAGTAATCAAATGTGAATTTGCATTCTTATCATGATTGGACCAGCTGCCATGCACACACAGCGGTATGTCTTTCATGCACCTAAATAAAGCCAGAACCCCCCTGTGGATTTGGATGGAAGATATAAAGTGTGAGTGTGAAGAGTATGTGTTTGTGTGCACATACATTCACATGCATGCTATCTCCTCTCTGGCTAGTAGCTAGAATTGCAGTCTCATATCTCAGCATTAACTTAATGTTCTACTTCAGTGGGTTCATTGGGTTCAGTGCAGTGTTGTTCACAGTACTGCTGGTGGATATGTAAATGATCTCTGTAGGACATTTTCTTAATGTTTGAAATGAAATTTGTTTATTTGATGTACACACAGTATGTACTACAATAATGATAATTTCCTTTGGAAATATTATTACCATATACATATAGCTGCATTAAGTTTTATTCTCTGAGCTTTTACTTTTTATATCTAAAGAGGTTTCATGAGGCAAATTTGTGAGTCATTCAGCAATGCTTTATGAAGTTAAAATGCTAGCCTTAATACATTTGATACAGTATACATACAACTCTATTTCAACACTTCATTGAAACAATATGTCCTTTACATTGAACAGAAGTGTTTTGTCTGCAATGTTCATCACATGAAAATACTGTAAAATACTGTAAAATGTGCAGCATTTTATGCAGTTTCCCCCAAAATTCACTCTGATATGTTTTGAAAAAATCTAGGATTGTCTTGTGGGACATAGAACATAGTGGATTCAAACAAATCTTGTAGTGTGTACACTAAGAACAACAGTGTCTTTTTTTTTTTTTTTCAAATGTAAATCTGTTAATGTCAGTTCTGACTGCAGGTCATTTTAATGATTTGGATAGTGACCAGGATTCCCCATTACTATAGACTGGTTATGTAGATTAAAGTGAAAAATCTCAGTCCTGTGTTTAACACTGCTCCGTCCAGCTGTTTTTATTACTGTAAAGATATCGAGTCCCTTAGTGGGCAACTTTTATCTATCCATCCTGTCTGTCTGTGGATGAATGGACGTATTGATTTCTATGACATTTAAAACCAGCAGATGATTATGAATGAAGCTTTAGGTTTTTATAATTATACTATCAAACTAATGAAAACTGTGCAAAGTAGCCCGGCCACTACAAGTAAAATATGACTGGTTTCCGTTTTGCGCCTCAACAATATTCAAGACATTTCCCAAAGCGATATTGTTGAACCTGTTAGCAAACGGTGGAGCAGCGCGAATAGATCCATATCAAAGCAGAGCCAGAGGGCAAATTTCAGACCTGGTCCCAGAGTGTCTCGGCCCTGACAGACAGGGGAGGGGACAAATGAGACAGTGTCAATATTGAAGCAGGCTAATGGGCTAATGAATGTGGAGAGTTCTGCCTAATGTTCCCAACAGAGATCCTAGCAAAACCATTAAAGCTCTTTTATATGACTAGACAGGCACAATGCAGTAACTCGATTTATGGGGTGCTTTCATGGTCAATTAGGAAGGGAGAGAGAGGAGAGAGGTGTGTGTGTGTGTGTGTGTGTGTGTGTGTGTGTGTGTGTGTGTGTGTGTGTGTGTGTGTGTGTGTGTGTGTGTGTGTTATGAGCTTTAGACAGAGTTACGGCTGTTTTTGTCAATATTGTCCTGAGGTCCTTTTGATTGTGTCCTTCTGATCAGCATGTGCACAGACTGAACAATTTAACAATAAAAAATGCTGTCAATCAAACCTCATCATATCGGTCAAATACGAGGAGGACATACGCGACTGACTGGATATGTCAAGTAAAAGAGTAATATTGGTTCAAACAGTCACCTGGGTATCCTCCAGACCTCAGTATGTCAGACTGAATAATAAAGTTTGACATTATTTTTATGAAAGCAGAAGCTCCCTATGGAACCATCTCACCACCTTCTTGATTAACTTTTACACAGCTGACTGCAGCTGTCCTTTCATCTTAAAAACTGTCCAGATTACTCTGCCCCTGAGGGTCTTATATCAAATGGCAAAAGATCAGACCTGCAGAGATGAAGTTGGCCACTTCAATCGCAACGCATGCAAAGGATTTCATTATTGACCGAAAAGGAAATATCTGAGTGTTCCTGTTGACACGAAAAACTAGTCAAATAAATGTTCAAACTGTGTTTGGAAAGGTTGTCATGGTTACTATTTGATATAACTTGTTAACTATAACCGGGTGTTTGATAATCTTTGTTGTTTAGTCTTGTTTCATCGGACCCTGGTTAATTTTCCCCCTTGATACGATTCGTTTGGGCAGAGCTGAAGACAGCAGTGAAACTCAAGAGTGGACCAAAACAGCTGCTCCAAGACCCTTTAGAGGATGTGTTCTTGGTTTGTTCACAAATTAATTCTGGAGTGATTCGCTTGGGGTGGAAACGTGATCCGACCTCGCTCTGACCCAACTGCAAGTTATTCTTTGCAAGTTTGACCTGAAACGGCTCCCACAGCCAGGTTAATGATGCATAGATGAGCAAAATCCAGCAGCTAGCTGAAGAATGAATCATAGTCTGACCTGGACCACGTTGGGCAGATAGGATCTTGGTCAGGACCATCTTCCTGTGTTTATGTTGTTCCTCCCGCCCCAGACTCATCCACTGATTCAGACCAGAACAAACAAACAATATTAAGAAAAGCCCTTAAGCTTTTGAGTTTAGTCCCTGGCCACACATACAAAATGGTACAGCAAAACTCATTCTCACACTCAAATAGGTGATGCTGGAAGCTTGTGTGACTAATGGTCATTTGGTTGCTAACCGGACATTAATACAGTTTATTAAAAGGAATGTATTCACTGCTGTCTGAAGCCTGACTCCAGACCATGCCGCATCTCTTTTGTTGAGCAGGGCATGGCAGGGTTATATAAAATTGGAAGTTGAGATGCAGCTAACATAACATCTTTAATAATTTCTGACTCTGGTTTTCCATCCCCTCAAAGGTCAATGCAGTTGAACTCCATGAGAAAGCTCAAATTGACTTTTTCTCCGCCGGCAAATCCACCAATCACAATTGAAAAGAATGACTTTCCATCACAAAGTTTGCTTTTATACATTAACGTTGGTGTCATGGAGGCTTTGTGTCATGGCCTCTCAGGGTAGCAGCATTTCAGACAGATTGGTTCTATAATTGGCATGACTCCTGATCTAATATAAATTGTTTTGGAGAAAGAGGAACAAGAAGGGAGGGATGAAACCAGCATAAATAGGCACTTGGTCTGGGAAAAGAAAAGAAAACGTGTTTATTGACTGATTAGATGACCAGATGTTCCACAGAACGCTTCAGCAAGTCCTCTCTACCCTTATATCAGTTGGGACACCTGTGAATGGATTGTAATGTTAGATGTGTTTTTATATTTGGATCTGAGGTGTTTTATGGGCAACGACATCACATGTATTGTATATTTTTTGCTTTTGTTTAGTTGTATTACTGAAGATCGGCATATCAATCTATCCATCCATCCATCCATCCATCCATTCACCTATGATATTTACAGTCGCTCTTTGCATTATGCCAACAACTTGCAGACCGACTTATGATTTGCAAGACCAAAATCACAAAATCTTAAATAGTTAAGAATGCATTTGTTTTTATTCTAGCAAGCTGATAATGGCCAGAAACACTGTCAATATCAATATCAGTCATGACAAACCACCCAAATGACCCTGAAATTCGTTAAATCTTCAGTAGAGGTGCACTCAAGATAGAACAAAACAAGACATATTCTCTAAATCTTACATATGCTGCTCTCTGTTTCACACACAGAAACACTCCACCTCTCCGTTGCATTACTGTAGTTTCCCCTCAGAGAGTTGTTGCGGCAGGCAGAGTCTGTCTAGGATATTTTTAGTTTGCAGAAAAAAACGAATCAGGTAGTAGGACAGTTCCCCTCCTCTATTTCTTGGTTTGAATGAAATGTTTCAGTGGTTAGAGCATCAGTTCAATGTGCAGCCTGAATGACTCAGTGAACCCTGGGGTGTAAATCATATTATAGATCTGTCATTTCATGCTAGGCAGGTAGCATACAGCCTATTTGTACTATAGCTCCAGTATTTGTTACTGTTAGAAGCAGCATTGTTTTGTTGGTCTAAAAGCTGCACAGAAATGCTTGGTGTGTTGATTCTCAGTGGCAATAGCAGCACTGGCAATAATTTCACATATCCTGGAGTCATTTGATTTTACGTTGATAGGAAAAATGTTGTTTAATGCATCGTTAATGTACCAAACCTTGAAGCAGCGGCACAATTGTTAAACTCTTTTTTCAAAAGCCAGCAAATAAGTCTCTTTTTAAGACATATTTCTAGTTGACATTATGAATAACATTGAGTTGAAAATTGAATTAAATTATTTACATGTATGTTTTACTGTTACATAAATTATGAAAACAAAGTATTTACAATATGAAACTGCAAGTTGTTGTGGCTGAAAATATGAACAGACCTCCCCCAAGAGGCACATACTAACAAGCATATTTCTGCTAGCTGTGTGTTAATGATGTGTGCGCCATCTGAAGGAAACATTTCATTTATTTATAAGATAACATTTTGAGTCAAGTGTTTAAATGTTTTTGTTAAAAGGCTAAAATGTGAATTATGGTTGACTGCTTAATCAGAGCAGGCCATGTAATCCGAATCACCAGCGGATACACAAATGTTCTTTTTATTTTTGTTTACATTGCGAGATAGGGCACGTTTCCTGGCTCACCTGATCTGTTTCCTTTGCTCTTCATTGTCGTAGAAGTACTGGAAACCGCTATCAACGTGTCGTTTAAATGCTCTGAGCAATATAATACAACACATCTTCTTTGTAGCGTCCCTGTTGTTTCCACATTATGACTTGAAGTTAAACACACCGAAGTCGGAAGAATGACTCCCAACTTGGGAAATGGTACCATCCAAGGAGCATGTGAATGCAATTGGCCTTGGCGGAGTTCTGAGTCCAGTTTACTCGCTTGATATGTGGTGCAGGTTGGCATATGTAGAACTGGTCTGACGGAACAGATTCCCCTTGTGGAGAATCCATAGCCTGCAAAATGTGAATGAGTGAGTTTGTGAATAAGAGGCCAGTTCCACGAGATGCGTTTCATTCAAGCTGAACATCATCATGTAGTTTATGTTCTTGTCATTCTTTGTCCTCTATCAGGAACTACATGAAGCTTTTAACAAACCACTTGGCAGAAGTGTCTCTTTACCTCTCACATTTACCCTTATTTAAGTTTCGAAAGCAACATTTTTTCTAAAGTCAAGTGTTTAACATTCACTTTCAGTCTGTGGCTCTCAAACTGTGGTGTGAATGAAAGTGAACAAAAGCACTCAGAGTGGAAACCACTGGGTGCTTCAAGTAGCTCAGATACACTTTGGCTGACAGAAACGGTATTTACATTTGAAAAAACAATGACGAGATTTATTCAAACTCTTTATTTTCAAATTAAATAAGGCCGAGCTTTAATGATCCCTTTGGGGAAATAGAATTACTGCTGAAGAATACTGAAAGGAGATACAGCAAAAACAATAGATCATAAATAAGAATGTAGGGGATTCATTATATCACATTAAACTATTTAAACACAAGAACACTAACACACAAATCGATATCTTTCATTACAGCAACAGTGTTTGCACAATAACAGTAGTAACATCAGCAGAACGTATGTGGGAAAAGACAAAAGAAAAGGAAATGTGTCTAAATGAAAATAATACAGTTCTCGCGAGCAAAGGTTTGATTTTAATAAAAAAAGAGGAGGTCATTGCTACAAGAAAAATAAACAGAAACATTAGTTTTATAGTATGAGGGCAGGGTATTATTTGAAAAAAAAAATGTGTATAGGCTACTGGAAACGATACTGATACACGTACATGTATGCACTGTCTGTAATGTAATGTGTGACCAGCAAGCCCATAATTTTTTCCAGGCTGGACAAATGCCTCATGGTGGAGGATAGGCTGTCCGACATGACAAATGACCTGCAGACACAGACAGAGAGAGAGAGAGAGAGAGAGAGAGAGTAGCTTCATTAACAGAAAGCACAACAGACAGAGGAACAGATGATTCTGCCACAGATTTCAATCCCTCCATCTCGGCCAATTAATGAAATAGCTAGGACACACACACACACACACACACACACACACAAACACACAGAGGGACAAAGAGGGAGAGAATGGCCATAAGCCTGGTTAAGCAGTATTAAATTATTCCTCAAATTAAAAGGCCGTACCTGCCTTGTCCTTTAAGAGCTCTCTCTGTGTGTGTATGCATGCGTGTGCGTGCAAGTGAGTGATTAAGCTGTTAATTAATTTTATGTCCTTGTATTTAATAACCATGGACAGTAAAGAGTGTGTGTGTGTGTGTGTGTGTGTGTGTGTGTGTGAGAGAGAGAGAGAGAGTGCGGATGAGTGATTGTGTTCTGGATAATGTCTCTGTTGTAACAGCTTTGTCTAAAGAGAAAAGAGAAAGGAAGAGCAAATGAGTAAGAATCCACACACACGGATGGATGATGTTTCCTGAGCTCGTCTCACAGAAAAGATTATTATTGACTTAAGGCGAAATCGTATAGCGAATGTTGAATGAACATATTGTTTTACAAAATTCTTTCCTCCATTTAATGCAAATCATCTAAGCTAACAAAATATGTGTGACGTGTGTTACATGTGAGGAGGGTCTTTGATGTAATGGATAACAGATGAGCACAGTTCTTTGCGCTGAACATTGGATTGGTTATTTTATATATGATTTTTTTTTTTTTACCTTTTTTAAATTGTGATAAATATTAATATTGAAGTTACAATCTTGAACATCTTCATTTTATTCTTTTTAGCAACACCTATGGTGATACGTGGCAAATGCAGGTTTGTTTTTGGATTTCACTTTTTTTTTTGTATGTTCGGCCATAGTAACCGTTTACTCGCAATGCTAGCAGAGAGCGGTAAAAACAATGCACGGCTTTACTCACAAATGAGTTGAAGAGCCTGCTGTTGCGTTAGCTCCGCCGACCCTCTATGGCAGACCAACCACTGCTTGGTGATGGAAACACATCGCTAAGTGTGCGCCGCTTGTATTTTTTCCCAGGAATGTCGCCACAGACACCCAGTTCGTAACACTGCAAATGCTAAGGGCATCAGTGGGCCAGATGCTCAATCACCATTGTGTTACCTCATCCAGCAATAGATACATCAATTTAGAGGCAACAATCCACATCAGTTGTGTTCTGGCTTGTGTATTCATTTTCTTTGCATTTGATTGTGATTTGTCATTCTGTGTGTAGCCAGAGTTTTCAAAAGATGAGAAAGTAATAGAAACAAATGTGAATGAGAAGGAGAAAGAGGAGCAGGTGACCTTTGCTTTGTGAATGAGGAAGTGAAATGTGTGCATTGAAGAGAAAAGAGGAGGTGTTTATAGAGGTGAGAAGGAGGAGGAAGGGAGGCGTTCTGAAAGGCATGAAAGGATAGAGAGAAGATGGAGAGAGCAGTTACACAGCAGGAGAGTCTGAGTGCTCTCCTCCATCAGAGACTGTTGATTAAAATTTCATTGGCTGAGGCTGGAGGTCGGAGGTGATGTGTGTGTGGTGTGTGTGTGTGTGTGTGTGTGTGTGTGCAATAAAAGCTCTGAGCCGGCTCTCTTCATGCACTCACTCACTCCTGTACTCTCACTCTCATTGGCTAATTATCTTTCTTTGTCTCTTGAGTTCACTGCTTTCTAATTGGCTACTTGCTTTTAGTCAATACTTACTATAGTTACTAGTTTAATTAGCATGAGCATAATGGCTACCCTATGTGTCGTGCTTTAATTCTGAACATTGGTTGTGCATGTCCCCGGAAATTAATGCTCTTAGGTTCAATCGCGTTGAAAGGACCGTTGTGAGACAAGTAATTATCATTGATATCAAAATATTTAAACATTTCCTAAATTTTATTGTCCTCTGAATTTCCTTAGAAAACATTACAGATGGAACCATTATTCCTAATTATAAATATTTACTGCTTTACTTAGTTTAATGTAAATAAATTATTAAGTTAAATTAGGGGTTGGTGTTTTTTGAAAATGTCCATACCAGTGTCAATACAAATTTGAATACCATTACCAATACTGAAATGTAAAGAAAGAATATAAAGAAATAAATAAATGTAAAATTGTTATTGATTTCACAAAAGATGCCAAAGTTCTCAAATGGCCTATGCTGTTTAAACACAAGCAGCTGAACAAGAACTTTGTGTAAATAAAATGATGTCCACATTTGCTAAATAATGGTTTCAATCAGGAAATCTCTGATCTAAGAATAAGTAAATAAGATTACAAATCCAAATGGACATCCGATGCCAACCTCTTCAGACTTTTGTCTGTTGCTCAGACTAACAAAGCCATTTGTAGACTTTTCTTCGGGCTCTGGCCACTTGTGGTTGGTATTTGTCAGGATTTTTGACATTTGATTAAGTAAATGATTAATAAGTTAATTGCAAAAAAAAAATCTGAGCGATTGCAGGGATGTCGTCTCGTTCTTTCATCAGGTCTCGTCTCCATTAACCTCTTTCATTGAAGCCTCCACCTGCTTTTCAAATCAGACCCCACAGGACTCTCCTCTGTTTGTGCTGCTGCTTTTTCAATTAAGGCAGAGTGAGAGGATACCTGAACACACGGATGGTACACACAGATGTTCACACAAACACAAGTGTCGGCTCTGTCACTGTGGCAGTGCTGTGTCGGCGTCTTTATGACTGCAGCGAGTGTCACACATAACTGATTGATTGTAATGTTTTTGTCTGTTAGTGTGTGTGCATATGAGGCAAACTATTTTGGACTTATTGTTAGTATTCAGTAGTGTCTGTATTTGATGATTTGGTCAGAGCTGTCTGGGGTCATTGGAGGAAATGTGTGAGGAAATGTGTGAGGAGCTGCGCAGCGATGGAGGGTCTGGCTAGTCCACACAGCATTCCGGGATAGGAGGAAAACGAGCTTTGGTTAATTGGTATTTCTTTAAACCAATCACAATCATCTTGGGCGGCAGACAGAGCCAAGGTGCCGCTGCAAAATAGCCTCGGGAAGGAACTTGTTTTGGTGGAACATGTGTAGTTCAAAAGTTGTTTTAGTCGTGCAACAGAAAACTCAGATTGGACAGATAGTCTAGCTAGCTGTCTGGATTTACCCTGCAGAGATCTGAGGACCAGTTAAACATAGGTCTCATAAATCCACCGGAGTTTAAAATTACAACACAAAGAAAGCGGAAGTTAACGACACCCGGCCGGGAAAATGTGAAATCCGGCGGAATTTCCTGCGGCAACGGAGTAATCCCAGAAGTGGAACGTCGTGGATATAGACTACTGTGTTATTAACCCTTTCCTTGGTCCTTGCATCGCACTGAAATGCAAAAAAACACAAAATCTTCACCGATTTTGAAAAGGCGAAGACTGTTTTACTGCCACATAGAATAGTGTTAAATGGCACGTTCATTGTGTACTTCTTTTTCCGTGTGAAAAACACAGCCTTGCAAGATCAATTTGAAGTCGGCAAAGATAAAACAGGAGACTCAGATTCAGTATTAGCTTATCCAGGTTTTTATCATTTACTGTACAAAAAACAGTACAGCTCAAGGGATTTTCTTTGAGCAGCCAGCATCACTATACAAACCTTTTACAGATAAAACCACTGATGTGTTGAAGCTGAACGGTTAAGAGACTGAGCTGTTAGCCTGCTGTTCAGTCTGCGCCGTTCTGTTTCATTGTAACTCTGCCTAAGTAGCTGGTTTTATTGAGTCACACACCTTCAACCAGAGAAGTTAGCTGATCATTGATTGGATGAGCTGCTGTAGTTTGTCTGCAAAGCGGGTTTTCACTCCATCCAAGCACCAGACAGCAGTTTATGTTAGTGATTTGCGTCTTTTTAACCAGTGTGTAGGAAGAATATTGTCCCTGTGTCTTTAGCTTCAGTTTGCAATTTTTACATAAAAGAAATAGAATAGAAAAATAGAAGGAAATAGAAAGATATACATGAAAATATACATATATGCTAAAACAAACCACGCTACAAACTAAGTTAATTTTGTATAATGTTGTCTTTAGA
Source organism: Sander lucioperca (assembly GCF_008315115.2). Lineage (NCBI taxonomy): Eukaryota > Metazoa > Chordata > Actinopteri > Perciformes > Percidae > Sander > Sander lucioperca. The sequence continues at coordinate 37,033,222 of NC_050180.1, read as the reverse complement.
ATATTTAAATTGTCAACTCTTCAAGTTCAGATCATTAAAGATAATTAGGAATAGTGGTGTTTTTAGCTGCTGTACAATCGTATTTTCTAATTGGTTGGGCTATCAAATTTCAGATTAATTCAGTGAAACAACTATCATAAACACATCAGAGCACTGCAGAGGTTTCACTGGTACTGGAAGCAGCAGCAGCGCCAGTATTGGAAGCAGAGGCAGGTCGAGATTGTCACCATCCAGCATAAAGATATTGGCTGGTTACTGCAGCTGGCTCAGTGCAGTGGAGGCATGAGGAAGCTGGTGTCTCCAAAATGGCATGCATAAGCGAGCTGAGGTTCAGACTGCAAGAGAGGATAGTTTATGTTCCGTATGCTGCTGTGCTACACTAGAAGGCCCACACACCCATGTCCATATACGTTTGTAAAAACTGATATTTTCGACCATGATGTGATTCCAACACAACAGGGGAAGTTAGTCTCCTGTTTTAACATGGCAATGCTCCCGTGCACAAAGCCAGGTCCATAAAGAAATGTTTTTTTCCCAGTTTGGTGTGAGAGAACTTGACTAGCCTACACAGAGCCCTGACCTCATCCCCATCCAACACCTTTGGGATGAACTGGAACCACCGACCGTGAGCCGGACCTTATCAACCCACATCAGTGTCCGACCTCACTAATGCTCTTGTGGCTGAATGGGAGTAAATCCCTGCTGAAACCAGAAGGGTGGAGGCTGATAACAGCAGCAGATTAATGCCCATGATTTTGAAATGACATCACAATCCCATAGATGGTTATGTGAGTTGCTCCGGCATCTGTCTGGAAAGCTGCAGATCTAACTGCACTATAAACCAATTAAAAGCAAACAGATGTTTCAGTACTCACCTTAAGTATAGAAACTGTTTGGATAGTTATTCTCCTTTTCTGAGGGTGTTGGATTCGTCACCACACAAACCTCCACAGATTCATGCATTCACTTCTTTGCCTCGTTAAAGTAGAAGTCAAAAGAAACGTCACTGCTCCTGTTCCTCCACTGCTGCATTTCAAAATTCCTCTTAATTCTTACTCATCTTGGAATTATCTGGTGTAAAAACACGAGGATTTTAGGACATTAGAGGCAACAACATTTCTCGTGACTTTTAATGTGTAGCCTTCAGTGAATTTGCACTTTAAATGTGAGCTTAAAATGATTGAAGAATGATGTGACACTGCGAGGTAGAAGGAGACGTGTGGTTGTATCTCAGTGTGTCTCGGCACAGACGTTGCTGCAGTAACTCAAACAGCATCTTCACAGGCAGCTTCACACAAACTGCACTTCAGTCTCTTAACAAAGCACCAAACCCACATCCACTCAGCAGCACTGATGCCTGCTCAGACATAAAGGGAGGCAGCTCGCTGCCAATGGCAGCGGGTTTGATATCGAGGCATTGCATATATTCACACACATCAGTTAAAAGTCATTATGCTCTTCTCACTCTTACAAATACACATATCCACCGTGTACACAGCCGCATCAGCAAATTAGCTGAATAAAGAGCCTCTTTTTGCCTTTTCCTTTGAGTGGCTAATTAGCCATCAGAGCCCGCTGTGTGGAGAGAGCGAGATCCATCAAGAGGTAAAGCTTCAAAGAGCAGTTTATGGAAGCCAAAGCACTTTAATTAGGACCTATTTGTATGAGAAAGTGAGGAGAAAAACATAATTTGAAGCCAAAAGCTGTATAATGTTGAGGGAAAATAAACACTCTAATGCACACATGAATAAAGAGAGACAGGAACAAACTGAAAGGATTAGACTCAAGGAGATGAGATCCTCTCAAGGAGGCTTTCTACAGCAGTGTGCGGGGAAACTGATTCCTCATACGGGGACATCAGTTTTGTGTCGTAGTCAGTGAGGAGCTTTACATGAATGCAACTTTGACACAGCTATATTTACGATGAATGAGAATAATGTGAGGAAGATACAGTCAGTATGTTTACATGCACACCAATATTCCACTATTATTCCGATTGTCATTCCGAATATGCCAATATTCCGAATTTGATACAGATCATGTAAACAGCATATTCCAGTTGGATATTCCGAATAAGGCCTTTTTCCTAAAATAGCATTTTCCGATTAAGACGTGGGATATTCCGGTATTATTCGGGTTTCAGAGGCATTGTTTGGACATGTATACAGTGCATTTGGAATATGCGTCTCAATTGGGGTTTTCACCGCAGGCTTATGGTCAGCTCTGTGCGTTGCTATGGTTTCTGTACACAAATCAACCAGCCAACAGTTTGCAAGCCTGGAGACCCGATAAGAAGGAGAAACGCAGCTACTTTTAAACATTATGAAAGACTTGGATTTCAACAGGTTTTTGGATATCAAACAAACATCATTACGCCAATCTTTTCAAGAAGCTGGTTGAAGGAATGAAAGAGGGACGCTGTGTTTGCGCGGTCCAACAAGTCCGCTGCCGCTGGTAAACTTTGAAAAAATCCTGCTTTGCACGGCTACATGTAAATGGGAATATTAGTGAAATACTCACTTTCATTAGCCATGTTAACAGCTTAGTCTGAATATCGTTTTTTTCGGAATTAGGGCAAAAACCATAATATTGTGTGCATGTAAACATACTGAGTGTTATATTCTTCATTTGTGGAATTTTATTTTAGTAATATGTAGTTACAAGAATGTTAATGCGGTTAGTGGAGACCTGTCACGGCACGTCCACACTTAAGTCATGTTTGTTTAGAGGAACATACCACTGTTTTGCATATTTTTACCAATTATCTACAAATTACATGCACAACAACTCATGACCATTTATTTATATATGAGTAAACTATAGAGTTACAAAAAAGGCTACAATTACCAGAACATGACTTCAAACATCAGCCAATCGATTGTTCTGCAAGTCCAAAAGATTTATGTTGTGTTCAATTCTCTAGATGACCTTTTCACCATTTCCATCCATGTCAAGCATATGTGTTTTTGATCAAGGATTCAGATGTGTGTCAAAGAAATGTAAAGGAAAATTGGGTTCCTTTTACAGCCTGGGGCTTGTTTTCAATGTTCTGACCGTCATTCCTTTAGATTTACTCTCCAATGTTACTGAGACACCAACTCTGCTAGACACAGATTCACACAGTGTTTTAAAAAAGACAATCTGGAAAAACCCATGTGTAAAAGAAAACATAAGCGAACATTAAAAGCATCACCTCATTACCCAACTTGTTGGTTTTGTCAATTTGTCAATGTCAATTTTACTGGTTTAGTTACTGGTTCGAGTTTTACCAACTGAATTTACTTTAGTTGTGCATATATGTTGCTTTATAATGCAATGGACAATTGACAACCCAGAGGGTTATTGCTGGATCCAGCAGGCAGTTCCATGAGCAAAATCCCATTCTGTGTCTAAAAGGCTGTTTTTCTACTGTAAACGTGTACCTGACATTTACATCACAAGATTCCGACCATGTATCCCCTACTGCAGGGGTGGCCAACCAGTTAGGTATAAAGAGCCACAAAAAAAAACGCACCATAGCAAAAAGCCACACAACACATGCACGTCCACACTACAACAGCAACAGTGTCTTCCAGATCTGATGACAGTCATAATACATAGCAGTTTTCATAGTTTTTTTTCTCACTTAGATTGACTCAGTGAGAAACCTGACAGTCTTTGTTATCCACAGTCCTTTTCAGGTCTTGCTTGAACTCGGTTGTGGCCACTCGAAGCAACTCTCTCACTCATTTGTCACTAAAGGGGCTTTCAAACAATCGGATTCAGCAGTGAAAGGGTTAACGAGGAAGGTGATCTGTGGCCGCTGTTTTTCCTCAGGTTGCAGAATCTGTCCTCAAAACTCTGCTGCATTATTTTCCATTTTAAAATAATTGGCAAATGTATTGGCAGTATTGGCAGATGTATTCAAATGTGTTTTTTTTTTTACTTATCTGAAATACTGTATGTTTCAGAAAAGTTAAAAACTACAATCAACCAATGACACAGCCCCCAGCCACACAGTAAGAGCCTCACAGGAGCAGGCAAAGAGCCGCATACGGCTCAAGAGCCACAGGTTCGCCACCCCTGCCCTACTGGCTAAGCTGTTGCTGCTGCTGCTTCTTCATCGGTCTGTCTGTCTGATGTTACACAGACATCTTAATCTTAAGAGTATGCCAAGAAACTTGTTGTCGCTACTTGGAAACTCATGAATAAGCATGGGCAAAGAGTTATTTTAAAGGCCCCATATTATAAATAATTAAATCTCCATGTTTTTTTTCTATTACAAACCAGGTCGAGGTGTAATGGAAATACTGCATATCAAAACGCTCAATCCACAGAGAAATGCACACAGCTCGTATTAGCGCGTATCAGAAACGGTGCCTTTAATTGAGCTGTCAGGACTTCCGGTTGTGATATCACAAATATACTATTTATAGGTAGAAAGTGCCGCTACAGTGCCGTTACTGTCAGTTCCGGCTCCTGGCTCGGCTGCAATGACGCTGCAGAAATGCTGAGTGCGCAGATGCAGAAGACTCAGAAATGCTGACCAATCAGAGCAGACAGGGCTTTTTACAGGAGGGGGGCTTAAAGAGCTAAAACTAAGCGTTTCAGACGGAGGGTAATTGCAGGTACAGTATATTCAGACAGATGGTATGAGGAATATGATGTGGTTTTTGAACATTAAAGCATGTAATCATGTTCTAGTTTAAACCCAAAATACAGGTATGAACCTGAAAATAAGCATTATAGTGGAAATTTGTTCTAAGCTGTACACCAGAATCAGTTTCTGAATTAAACAGAAAAATAATGAAAAACAATGCAGAATCAAGAAATTGCATCTGCATGCTTCACTTCACAAAACCTAGTTTTGATGGGTAATAGTTTGTAAAAGGGTGACAGGTTATGTTGTTATGAAAACATTCACTGACTTGTATTGGAATCGGTTCTTAACTTAATATTTCTAGGCTTTGTAAATATTGCAGAATGAAAGCTGTTGATGTTGCTTATGTTCTGTTCAGTCACTTCTCTTGCAATAACCACATGCGAAGCAGACCATTATAGGAAGTGTCACTTTACAGAATCACGTAAATGGCTTAATTTCACCATTGTCCTAATGGAAATGTTGGTAATAGTCACATAACTGTGTGCATGCAAACACAGATGGAGCATCTCCTGCTGAACCACCCACTTCAGTCTGTTTGCTGAGCTCCATCCTCAATGATCTTTTGTCTGTCAAAAGCTCTTAGCGCTGCCATCCAGAGAGCCCTCTGCTCTCTGCATTCATTATTAATGAATCTCAGCAGGCTGCACACACGCACACACACGCGCACACACACACACACACACACACACACACACACACACACACACACAGGCAGGACCTTGCACGCCACCGGTAGCTATTTTAGACGAGATATTAAATCAAACACTCAAAATATAAAGGGAAAGAAGCGTTCATTGAGGGAACAGAGTATGCAGGAGGACAAGATGGATCTTTAGTTTTTATCTTCAGCTCTGTGTATGAAAGTGTGAAATAAATCCACAAATCGTCACAACCAAATATAGTTGTTTTACAAGTAAACCAAATGTAGAATCACTATATGAACCTGTAGAGCCTTCAGATAAAGGGATATATGCTATGCTATGGAGTGACATTTGCTTTTGATCTTGTTTGACATTGATCTTAATACAGTTACATAATTAAATCAAGCAACATTGAATACCATGAAATTATCACAGTGGACATAATTCTGTGAGTGAGTACATTGACTGCAACTGTCCTCTGCAATTGTTCTCTGTACATGTACACTGTCATATGAACACAGAGTAATAGTCTTTATTGATGACTGATTTCTTACACAGATCAAACAATAAAAATGAGAGGAAATAAGCAGAGCAGCTCTACATGTGTTTCCTCACTAGAAATTAACATTTGAAACTCAGCTTCTCTCTGTCCTCAACACAGAAACACTTGACTCTCCTGGATGGTTTTACAATATTACAGAGTCATAGTTTTGCTTTTAATCCTTCTTTTGTTTTGTATGTTAGGTATTAAGGACCCATGAGCCTCAGTGGCTGTGAAGAATCTTGCCAGCCAGTGAAATCACAGCTTTGGCATATTCTGAACACTTCATCACTGCAATCAGGAACAAAACACTGAACCTCATGCCACATTCAATTGGGAAATTCGGAATTTCTGGCAGCAGCTACATTATCTCCCAATTGTTGAAAACAACTACAGAAGTGTCAACAAACTAGAGCTGGGCGATATGGAGAAAATCAAATATCACGATATTTTTGACCAAATACATCGATGTCAATATTGTGGCGATATTGAAGGGTTGACTATTGGTGCTTTCACAAAATATTTACACAATGAGAGTTTTGATAAATAATCACCAATAATGTGGATACCATGACTAGGTGGGTAAAGGCAAATAATAAAACAGTAAGTAAGTCCAGAAAATTATATCACTCTACTGTAATGCAGCCTTTAAAACCAGGAAAAGACAACATGTGTGTATATATCACGATTTTACGATATCCAAAATGCAAGACAATATCTAGTCTCATATATCGATGTCGATATAATATCGATATATTGCCCAGCCCTACAACAAACTGGTGGCCAAATGGCTGCCAAGCCACCAATGCTGACGGTTATATCAAGATGAAATCCAGTATTAACACAAATACAGTTGAGTCAGTATTAAAAAGCAGCTATGCAGTATGTCTTTGTGGTTTTGCTTGTTCGTACATATCTGGTATGACTGCAGGGCTAGCAAAAAAGTAACTATTTCAAAATAAAGCAGAAACGCTCACAAGTCAGAATAACAGGGTTTTTTTCCATTCATCCTATTCTGCCAAAGATGACGTGAATGCAGCATTAGTTATTTATTTCTTCTTTATTTGTTCTACAGAGATCAACCTCTAACTTCAGCCAGCCATTAGCTGCCAGCAACAGAATCTGAAGCTCTCTGATTGGATGTTTCTTGCTGCAGCGGGTCTCTATTGACTTCTGTCCGAAAACTGTTGTGTTCACTGTGTTGCAGATTTGACTTTTTGTCGGTAAAGCAGATTTTCTTCAGCTCAGTGTCTCATTGTTTGTACTGATGATTCAATGAGAGATTTGTGTCCACCCAAGTGTTGAAACGCTCCAACAGTCAGTCAACAAAATGTTTTTACGGGAATGAGTGTTACTGGCTGCCTGTGTGTGTGTGTGTGTGTGTGTGTGTGTGTTTCGATGTGACCTTTCTCCATATGGTGTGGGACTGAGCAGGGGGACAGGAGGTGAGCCCTACACATGCTATCAGTCTGAGCTGTTAGCCAACTGACACACACACACACACACACACACACACACACACACACACACACACGCTGCAGGCCATACATGTCATTGTTACCTGATATTCATTGTGTGTAGGAGAAACAGACGAAGGAGAAGGTCATACGTGTGATGTCAGAGGCGGTGCGTTCACTGCCAGCCGTGGGTTTGATTGCCGCTCGCTCCTCTTCTACAGCCTCGGGCTCTCTCTACCCTCTGTCCTCGCCCGCCCACCTCCCACAATCCCCAGTATCAGTCCAGCCCCTGCCAAGAGACACACAGACCTTTCTATTTTTGATTTCTAGTCCAAGTGATAAGAATGGTACAGTGTGCCGTCAGAAATCACTAATAGAGGCTGTATTTACTGTATCAAAGAGAGCTGATATTTATGGTGCTGTAGTTGTGTCTGACGATGATTAATAATGTTACTAGGGCTGTCAAATGATAAAATTTTCTTAATCACGATTAATCATTGAATTTCTATAGTTAATCGCGATTAATCGCATGTTTTATCACATGATTAAAATTCTATTATTTTGCATTTCAGAACTGTTTTTAAGTACATATTAACAATGGAAAGCAATTCTTACCAGTGGATCTTGATTGGGAGAGTCAATATTAGGGTTGGGTATTGTTTGGTTTGGATACCGGTGCTAAAGCGGTACTTTTAAAATGGTACCGGTGCCTGAACCGATACTTTTTAAGAAAGAAAAAAAATTTAGAAGGGTACTAAACAGTTGGCGACATTAAAGAATGGCTTGTTTATTGCTAAGGCCATATCGTCAAAATTAAATGTTTAATAATAATGTAATCACTATAACAATAACTTATTTCACTAGTAAATAGCTGTTGAATGACAAAAACAACCACCAGATGGGAAAAGGGCATTTAACAACAACTTTGAATGCACCACGAGGCTGTAAATGCCCAGTTTCATTGAACGCACGTTTGTGTTTTTCCGACAACAGCAGCTAGAGATTGTTACATCCCGGTGTCGGAATCCTCTACAGTGAAATACAGACAAACTTTACACCGTTTAGCGTTAGCTGTCAGCATTGTAACCGTGTTTAATCCAGCTACTAGCTAGCGGTAGGCTAAAGTTAGCTGCTGTCGAGTGTAGTGTTAACTAGCGTCACGTACAGCAATGTTTCTGTTACCTGTAACATCTGTTTCAGAGCATCAGAGAGAAGTGCAGGCATATCAGTGGCACCAGAATGAGGCACCGAAATCTATATATATGTCAATGCGAAATCCGCGTTGCTATTCCTGCAGCAGCAGGATTTGTTACGAGGAAGTACGGCAAAATAGTAGCCTGTTAGGCACGACGCAAAGCCGAGTGAGGTGAAAATAAATTAATAAATGGCGGCATGCGATTGATACGATTAAAAAAAATTAACGCATTGTGCTCGGCCCTTAATCGCATCGCGATTAACGCGTTAATGCTGACAGCCCTAAATGTTACCCATACAGTGCAGTAACAAAGTACTCCTTTTGATGACCTACATCCTCACAGTATCTTGAATCTGTAGCTGTGTCAGCCAGATGGCCAAGTTACCCAGATGTACATCAATGGTACACTTGTAACTTGCAATTTTATATACATCACACGTTGATTTACAACAGTTGACACCTACCATCCAATCAAGAACAAGTACTTCTGCAAACATGAAATTTTCTAAATCACTGATTGGGAGACAATTTTAAATTGAAACCAAACTTAATGAGTTAGGTCTAATAAGTTAATCATTGGGGATTTACTTCTTGGTTCAACATTAAACACTGTTCTTTTACAATACGGTGCATAATTGGAATGATAGCTTTCATTGTATTAACTTTTGGATTGTTATTTGTATGAAACCACATTTGTTTAGAAGCCTGCGTGATTGGTTGGGTTTGTAATTCCTCTCAGACTCTGTTAATATTGCTATGAGTGATGAAAGAACAGTGTACTTATCATTCTACTATCCAAACCATGCAGCTAAGTTGTCCTGAAATAAAGCACTTGGCTGTTTAAGTTCCACTCTAGATAACCTGATGTCTGCTTGATAATCTTCAGTATTGGTTCCTAGATGCATTAGCAATGACTGATCTAATTTAAACAGATATAATAGCCTCCTTTAGCGTGCTTGATTAGATATTGTATTACACGGAGCAACTACTTAAAGGAATACCAATGCTAACAAATCATAGCAACAGTCTAGACAAAAGGCTAACCCGAATGTTTTCCTCAGCACTATGAGCTTTTGCAAAAGATATTGTTACTTGGCGTCATCTTTGCTTCTGTACATGTAGCTTCTCATTTTCAAGTTTCCTTATGAATCAGTGTTACCCTCCTAAAGAGATATCTTTGGTTTATATTCATATGCAAATGAGCATCCTTAGGAAAAAAAGATATTCTTTCAAAGGGAAGAAGAAAGGGGGAAAAAAGAGGGAGAGGAAAGTTCAGCTTATCACCACTCAACAGATGTTCAGACTAAATGTGTTGGTTTGTCTGTCTCGTCACTGAGGCTGAGCAGAGCAAAGCTCCAACGCTGGCCGGTCTGAATGGACCAAGTCAACCAGATGTTGTGGCTAAGAAAAAGAAAGAAAAAAAATTCTGTAGTGGCTGTAATTTGCTCCAATAGCAGAGGTGGAAAGAGCCAAAGGATCAGGATGAGAACCCTCAGCTGCCAAAGGCCTTTGGCCACACAGAGGAAATAATTCAATTCCAAATAGATACAGTAAAGGCAGTATGCTGCAGGATAGTGCTCGAGCCAGGTAGCTTGCAAGAAAGTGCTTAGTGGACAGTTACAGAGCAGCCTCGCCCATCTCTCTCTCTCTCTCTCTCTCTCTCTCTCTCTCTCTCTCTCTCTCTCTCTCTCTCTCTCTCTCTCTCCTGACAAAAAGAAGCATCACAAAAACAGGAAGAGAATGTGTTTACTCAACTATAGATTTTAAAGATTACTACCCAAGAATTGTACACTCTTTTCCTGCAGTTAATGGGGCTCAAAGGAAATGTCATTTTAAACACAGAACTTAATTAATCATAAAATCCTGTTTTACACAATCATCTGCTCCGTTGTATTTATATATGCTATATATTCTCTTAATGATAAAGTTCAAATACTTCTGATTGGATAAACAACTTAATGCCATTTCTATGGCTTGAGGAACTGGACCAGGAATAGTAGCATACTTGTTGGATGTTTAGTCGTAAAATTACAGTGATTATCTTTACTCAGTATTCAATGCTGCTCTGTTTTGTGATTTAAGGATCATGTTCGCCACTTGTTGAACCACTTGCATAGTTTTGTTGATTTTGCCACACAACTGGACTGTAAACCTACAGCTGAAAGTTTGATCCAGTTTGATCACTATAGTGATGATATTTCAAGGTTGGACAGTATGTAAACTATACGTCTGACAGTTGGGCGGCAATTTTAATGAGGTTTGGTGAAGATTTTGTTATTATAGTACATAAAATAGTCTTTATTATGGGAACACACAGGCTCATCCACAAACATTTAAAATCCATGGACCCAACAGGTGTTTTTTTCGGGGGAACAGGAGCAGATTTTGGTGAGAATTTTCATGAAATTCAATGCTACTCCTGTTGGTCGGATTAGTGGTCAGCATTGTCATTACAGAATGAAATTTCATAATGGAAAATATGTCATTATTTTGCGGTTAACCATGAATTGATTAATGATTGACACATTATTTTGTAGAGCAGTAATGGAGTAGTGCACATCCCCACCGGTGAGGTACAGGGCAAAAAGGGGAAGGATACAACTGAAAAGAATGAGATGCCCGCACTCTGCTAATACTCCCATACGTTTATTGTGCTGCAACATTTTGCATCTCATTCTTTTCAGTTGACACATTATTTTGCCATATGTTTTAACAGTTATATTGTGTAAATATTTACTAAAACTGCTGCTCTAAAATCTGATGTTCCACCATCTGGTTTGCATCTGTTGCTTTGTAAAGCCAATTAAACTATAAGAGGCACTCTTTGTACCCTTTTAATAGCATTTGTTTTTTTAGTTTACATTTTATATCAAACAGCTGTGGAAACTTCATTTTTACTTCTTTAGATTACGATCAGCTATAACAGCTACATGTGTCTTATTTCCCCCGTGGAACAAGGCAGACAGAAGTTCGATAAAAAACAGTGTTGCAGGTGGTGTAAGAGATCAAAGCAGGAGCAGGATCGACTAAAGTCCCATGTAGACCTCAGAAGTGCAGTTGGTGGTTCAAGTGAGAGTGGGCAGGAATTACAGAGGTTACAAAATTAGGTTACTGACCTAAAGGTTTCTGGCTCAAATCCCTTGAGGTGATGTGGCCAGTGCCCTTGACCAACGCACTGAAGCCCCAGCAGATGAACAACCGTGGTGATGCTGCTCTGCTGCCAGAACTGGAACTGTATAAACAATGCACAGATGTCTCTGTTGTCTCTGGATAAAGGTTGAAAAAACAATTGTAGAATTACTCGCTTGTTTTTTTCTCCCTATCTCCCTTCCTTCTCTTTTGTTTCTTTGTTTGACTTTCCCTCCATCACCTCACTCAACTTCCTTCCTCTATCTTGCGATATAACTTCCATGGCTGGATGATTTGGGTGAGCAGAGGGAAACAGGCAAGGCTTCCACAGTTCAGGGCTCCGTAGAGCTTGGCCAGGCAGCGGCAATCAATCACAGACTAAATCCCTCCTCTCTCAGGACTGCCATGTGCCAGGTGACATGGTCAACAGCTGCAGAGAAATATAAAGCCTGCAGTGGGTATTTGAATTTAAATAGACTAGTAAATAGGAGCTCTGAACATGCTGCAGTTGGGAGAAAACCCCTGAAAGAGGCAAAACAATTGCATTGGTCTTTTGTTCAAACAGTTAAACCAACCTATGTTTACATTTTCCTGACAATCCAACACTAGTCCTTAAATGGTGGATGGCTATACACAAGGCATGTGACTTTGACATGGAAGGCTGCTGTTTTTGTTCCAGATCCTAATATCCTGACTTATAATCAGATTTTGTTTATTTTAACCACAACCATGGTCTTTCTCTATCTTTAAAGGTTCCCTTTGGAGTTTTTGACCTCTAGTAGCGCTATGAAGCCAATTTCTAATGAGTGTGTCCCCATGACCAGGGTAGCCCATGGTTGAATGACTTGATTGATAAGCTCTGAACTAACACCTCCATTGAGTGATCAGAGACCCTGGAAAGTCATGCAAAGTCAACTGAAGAACAATGATAGAGAGGTGCTGTTCCTGGCATTGCAGTGCAATTCAGTGTAGTTAATGCTGGATTTGTTTAGTCAGAGACACGAATTGAGCATTTATTACAAATAAAAATATACTCTCAAAGAATGTGAGCAGCAACAACAAATCCTCCAACATATTAGTTTTTACATACAGAATGATAGTGTACTGAGATCAGAGATTGCTGTATACATGAACATTAGATAATACCAAAGTCAACAATGCCAAAAATATGATGAGTTTGAAGTTGTGGTGGGAGCTTCAGCAGAAGTAAATGATGCTGGCACGAAGGTATCAGCGGAGTAACAATGAGACTGGTGAGGTTATAAATTCCTCTACACCTGTTAGAATATGATTGTATGTGACCAGTGTTGGGCAAGTTACTTCCAAAATGTAATACATTATAGATTACTAGTTACTGTCATTTAAGAGTAATTAGTTATATTACAATATTACTGTCTCTGAATTGTAATGCGTTACACTACTTTTGCATTACTTTTGAGTTACTTTCACCAAAATAACAGGGGAAGTTTGATTTGGCAGCTAGCTTGTGAATCCACTTTAATACATTATAGATTATTCATATTTTGTATAATTAATATAAATATGCAAAGTAACTAAAGCTATACAAAATAGATAAGTAAAACGTATAATAGGCAAGTAGGAGAAAATGAAAATACTCAATTAAAAGTACGGCATTGTTGTAAAATGTTTGTTTATAGCACTTGAATAAGAAATTCATGTTGTTTAGGTTAAAACACTGTAAAGGAAATGTTCAATTATAGTGTGATTAAAACTCACTATTTACATTATTTACAGTACTTGATTTACAGCTGATTTGTGAAAAGGTAGCCTACACAACCTTATTTAACAGTAATTTAGTTTTACTGCGAACCGTCACAGGAAGTGCTTTTATTTTGAAGTAGGCTACACGGAAGTTGTCTGTTGTGTAGCCTACTCTTGCTAGCTTACTGAGATGCAACATGTCCGTCAGGCTCAAGTTGTTCACTTTTTTGTTTGTAAAATTGCAACATATTGAACAGTAAATGGTCACAGTAAAAGACAAGCGTTTTTGGTCGTCATTCGAAGCCATTCCACTACAGGCATAGTTACTCTCCACGGCTGATAAAAATGCAACGATATTTACGTGTAGCAAGCTTCAACATTAATTCCCGACATGTTTATATCTGTCAGCCGCTGACGTACCGTCACCTGTTGGGACATACATGCTGTCCGTACCGTCTCTGGCTCTGACCACGGGAACAGAAACAGGACAGTTCACTTCAACGCAGCGTAATAACTCCTGAAAATAATATCCATCTCGCAAATGTATCTGTCTCTGCAGTCATCTCAACCATTGAATACAGCGACAGGAAAATAATACGGCTTTTTTCTTTTTTCCTGTGAAGAAATGTGTCGCAGTGTTGGTGAATTCTTTAAAAAACCAATGCACCACTAAATGTTGCGTTAAAATGCATTGTAACTCGCGTTACTGAGATTGTAACGAGTATAATATTACCGAAATTTAATTAGTAATGCGTTATATTACTGCGTTACAGCAAAAAGGAATACATTACTGTAATTGCGTTACTTTTGTAACACGTTACTCCCAACACTGTATGTTACTAGTCAACGGGTGGTGATATAGCTGATGTGCATCGGGGTATATAAATAAAATGGACTTGCTGAAGCATGGATGAACCTGATGGCTAAAGGCCATTTAGTCACCAACTTTACAGTGAGACAGCATCTTGCATATGTAGATGGTGTGACTGAAGTTGCGAGAAATACTGAACTAACAGACTCATGTGCTTCCTTGTCTTGCAGACATGTCTCGAGCTGGAGCGCTATCTACAGACGGAGCCCAAGAGACTCTCAGAGCTCTTTGATGAGGAGCTGGACTGTCTCTTAACACCGACCTTCATACAGGGTGGTGACAGTGACGAGGACCTGATGGACCCCCTCCTCCCCAGCCTCCCTGACCAGCCCAGCCCACCTCCACTACTGATAACCCTCCCTAAGGTCCAGGCCAAAATCCTCCAGGTGCCCAACCCCAGCAGGACCCAAGCAGAGGCAGGGACTGAAACCCTTACACCAAAGGACCAAGTCCTCACAGGAGTCAGTGCCGCACAGCTCAGCGCCGCTGTTACATCCCTTACACCGCCATCGTCACCAGAGCTCGGCCGCCACCTCATCAAGCCCACACAAACACTGACTGCGACGGCAGACGGTACACTAACGCTCAAATTTGTGGCAAAGAAGGTTGGGTTTGGGGCGGCTAAACTGGTGGCAGCACGAGCATTACCATCACCGCCGAGCCGTGGAGGAGCCCTCAGTGACAGCGAGCAGGGAGGAGGAGGAAGTCTTGGAGGAGACATACCAGAGAACAAAAAGAGAGTCCACCGGTGCCAGTTTAATGGCTGCAGGAAGGTTTACACCAAGAGCTCCCATCTGAAGGCACATCAGAGGACTCACACGGGTAAGACCTTCATTACATTCATTACAACTTTTCAGCACAAGTACTTTTATATTACATTATTTCAGCACAGTGATTATGAGGTTACAGTGCTGAATTTCAGCTATATCTTCAGGGTATTCACATCGATATTATGTGAAGACTGTAATATTCGTAGCCCTTTGTATACATGGAGCCATTTTGAGAAAGATTTGCAACATAACGTCCTATCATTTTGACATGTTTTACTAATCAAAAGTATACTAAGTTCACTACCCATGCATGAACATGCAATAAACCTGTAAATGTACTGTATCTGTAATTTGCGAGCAACAATCATTTGTGAAACATGACACTGCTTTAGGAAAATGCAGTAGGACATCATACAGACTTAACAACCAAGGAGTTTTATGGCCAAACATGGTGACGTTTTTGGTTGTCCAAGTGAGTCATATGACCGAAATCCAACTGATCATGTGTTTAAATGCTGAAGACCAGACTGCAGGCAAAGTGCCCTGAAAAAAGAATTGAAGCTGGCTGTAGTACAGGCCTGACAGAGCATCAGCTGGGAAGACACCAAGTGTCTGATGACGTCTGTGAGACTTGGCAATAAATATTGAAAATAATGACCTTATTCAAGTTTATTCAACTTTTCCAGTTACTTAACTGTGCCCTTGAATTAGGAGACTATATGTAGAAGTGAAAACAATTCCTACACCATTAACACACTGATAGTCAGCATTTCTGCCTCATAGTCTATGCTCCTTTTCAAACCCAATGTGCTGGAGTTCAGAACCAACACAATGAAAAATGTGTCCACGTCCTAAAGAATTGTCATTACACAAGATGTAGCAGCTCCAACAATATGTCTAAACCTGGAGCTTTGAGTAAGGCTAAAACCCAGCACATGTACATAACCCAAAAGATACTTCACCTTGTGATTTGGTTGAGCTCATGGAGACATTTGCAAAGAAAACATCAGAAAGTTGAGTTTTTTTTAAAGGCCCTCTGCTCGTCTTCTTTTGCTTCTCAGGTGATCCTCTAGATTTATTAATTTCCTCATGCTCCAGCTCATGGCCGAAAGGTCCTGCCTCAGTAATTGCCTGATGAGTGATAGACTGGTAGTACAGTAAATTACATTGGTAATTCAGCCATGTCCAACTGGGTCAGACATGAAGCTTAAGTTGCTAACTACAGCTGCCTTCTCAGTGACCCTCAGACAGAACACACATCAGGCTAATGTGTCCAGGGGCTGTTTGCCGTGAGCTCTGCAAAGTGTAAGCATGTGGGGACGAGTTTTGGGTTAATGAAGGAGACACAAGTGAAGATGGATTTGACTGATGCAGATAATGATGAATTCCTGGTTTAAACTGCATTAAGTCACCTGAACTGCCAGTTGTCGGTCATATAGAAGCTAAACCTTTCAATCAATTACACAATTAAGTATGTAAAAAAGTAATTGGGGAAAAAGTGCTCTGACTTTTCAACCAAATTCACAAGTAAACCAACCAAAATAAAGTTGAGTCCACAGAAAAAAGTCTTATAGACGTATAGACCAAAAGCAGCCAGATACTAGTAAGGTACTGTTGAGAAATCCGATGTCAGAACTCTCTACAGTGTTTTACTATACTATGAGGAAGGATTTTACTGTGGAGAGCACATGATTTCATAATAATAGTAATATTTTTTGTAATATATTTATAGTAGTAATTTTGTGTTTTTAGTTGAACCAAAGAAAATAGAAACTTTATGAATTGTTTGTCTGAAAATGTATTTAGCCATTATTCTTTTTGGAGGTTGTTTTGATTTACGATTGTCGCTCAGAGCTACATCACTACTTTGCAAGTGACAGGAACTAGTTTAGCCCCACATATTTATACATTCTTATAAATCCTTTCATCTGCTGTCAAGTCAAAATGCATTCTAGATTTTAGTCGAGTAACTGACTGAATGCATCACTTATCTGCAGCATAAGGCCTGTACAGACCTGCACCACCTGAAGCTAGCATTATTCAACTTTAGCTTGGACCCCAGTGTCATTTACTGTATCCAGAGTGGTTCATGGCCTCCAGTTGTCATCATCCAGTGTTAGCAGTTTCCTTGGTGTTCATCAGGATTACAGTACATAGCCTGCAGACCTTCTACTGTATTAATACTGGCAACCTTGGCATCATTAATCCAGCGTGTTACAGGCTTATATGATCCCAGCGACCATCGCATGGCTTTAAGTATAGCATTACATTCAAGGCCAGCACCTAGCATAGCCGGGGGAACCCACAGCAGTAGCTTTATTATAGTTAATCCAGAATGGAGCAGCTAGCTTTCTAGGTAGCCTGGCCGCTAGCTGCAGTATCTTTAATCTTCTGATGATTCTACAGTCGAGTCATGCTAACCAAAGATGAACTTTTAAAGGCGAATCATTCACTGAGGAAAAAAAAGACACCATGGAGATACCGCAGCTTCTTCAGTGCGTGTGTGGTATAAATGTGGGGGTGGTGTATTCCCTCCCAATGTGTTCACTACAAGCACAGCACTGTGGTTTAATTAGCTTAATCCTCTTTTTGGGTTATTATGACCATAAATCATTGGACATACATGCATGGAGGGATTAACGTAGCAGAGACCACGGGGAGGAGCAACTGCAGAAAGCCTGCACAGTATCAATACACTTACTGTCACATTGTGCACACCAGAGGCCATTAGAAACATAATTATAGTGAGGTTTGTCAGGAGTTTACTGTTACATGTGCAGCAATTCCACATAATGTTGGTAATAATATTCCTCTGTTCATATCCAAAACAATTTCTCTGAGCCGCAGCAATATGAAAATGTTCAGACAGGGAGAGTTGTAACATTAAAAGATGTACAAATTAATTCAGTAAATCTCTAAAGTACCCAGTCAGAGCTGTTCTGAGTCAGAGCCAGGTTTTTCTGGTTCTCTGATTGTTGTTTTTCTCACTCGCTTGGATCTGGTTTTATCTCTAAAAACACTAGATGGCTAATAATTGTATCCTCCTTGTTATTCAAGCTGCAGTCCAAAACAATATACTTAACTACATACTTGGCACCCGAGATAGCAGAATAGTTGAGCAGTTTTGGAAGGAGTGGAAGAGTATTTGTCTTAACTGTACTTAAATAGGAAATAGGCATCAACTCAGTGTGCAGGCACCTGATACAATATTTTGATGTGCATACAGTATAATACAATTGCAGATCACAGTTAAAATACACTTAGCTGCTGTCAGATGATGATTTGCTTCCATTACAGAAATAAAACAAAGACATGTATATAATAGTGAAGAACCAAGACTGGAGGCATGGGGGGGGGGGACTGCAACCCTAGCTCCATCAGTGAAGAAATATACCTTTCAACAACTCCAACAACAAGCTGTCTGGTTGTGTAAAAGTTCAATGGCAGTTCTAACATACCCAGACAAAACCCAAAACAACCAAACAGACACCAATCAGCAAGTGTACGACAGAAATGTGGTACAATACACCATACAGGCTTAATGGTTTAGTAAAATCCCAATATTTTTACAGTGAGAGTCCTCAGTATGTGTAAATGTATAAAAACTGTTTAACCTTTTTTTTTTTAAAGAGAGGTTTTAAGAGACTTTAGTACAAAATGACAGAAAAACTGAATAAAATGAAACAATAAAGCAGCTTTATTACAAGCAGATCTGTTTCTACATAAAACTACACAAACACTGAAAACATGACTAGAAAAGAATGTCCTCATAAAGATAAAGAGCAAATGTCTGAACTTGATTGAAGTAATATTCTCCAAAGCCCTTCAGTTGGCCACGCATCGAAATTTAACCAACACACCCTAAACAACAGAATGATAATCTATACACTGGTAGTATGAAAATCAATTAACACATTGTTGAAACTTGCTTGAATGTTGCCGTGTAATTGTATCCATCATTAGAGAGTAATGAGTCTGCATTGATTTTTGTGAATGTTAATATTAAATGTAGATTAGGTGCACATTCAAATGAAAAGTCTGCACTGCTTAACCTTACAATGATGTAATTTTGACAACAATTAATGCAGGTCTTGTGTTCACTTTTTATGGTTTATGTATGTGTCTAGGGCTTGTAAAGCAAAACAAAAAAGATATTCGGATTTAACACATAGTTTGCAAAATGGCTAGCTGTGATGTAAAGTATAATTATGTGATGTGTAGTTCACAGGTTAAAACATGAAAAAAACACTCCAGCTTGAGTCTGACTTCCCAAGACCTCAACCCCCACCCCACCCCCACCCTCAGCAGGTACCACAGCCTCATGTGAATTCAGGAAAAACCCTGCTGTAACCCCAGACTTACACACACACACACACACACACACACACACACACACACATACACACACACACACACACACACACACACACACACACACACACACACACACACACACACACACACACACACACACACACACACACATATATATATACCTCTATACTCCTCTACTGAATCCAACCTCCAACCTGCTCTCTCTCTCTCTCTCTCTCTCTCTCTCTCTCTCTCTCTCTCTCTCTCTCTCTCTCTCTCTCTTCCACTTGCTCATTCAGTTTGGGTTGCCAGGCAACTGCATCACACTCTTCCATAATTGGTTAGTGGCTGGTTGATTGTACATGCCTGTTAATCTCTCTCTCTTTCTCTCTCTTTCCCCCCCCCCCCCCCCCCCCCCCTTTCTCTATTTCTCTCAGTTGCTAGGTGACTTTTTCACGCATCCTTGCCTTGCCGTGCTATAATTGGCTGGCGTCATGGTTGCTGTGGCGTCAGGCCCGAGCTGGCCTTGCTTCATTCCTCATGTGTGTGTGTGTGTGTGTGTGTGTGTGTGTGTGTGTGTGTGTGTGTGTGTGTGTTAGGGGGGTCCTATTGAAGGAAGATGGGGTGCCCTGGCCAATTACAGAAGACGGGTGTGAAACGGCTGCCTGTCTGGCACCTGCGGCCCCCACTCATACCCCATATCACACACACACACACACACACACACACACACACACACACACACACACACACACACACACACACACACACACAGGTTGAGAGTGTAGCATTTCTCCAACAGGATAAGCTGCCAAGGGGTTTGCTATTGTATGTTGAAAATATTGGTCCTGTATTCAGTCCTGAGTGAGGAGGACTCTGTGGAGTGTGTGGGAGGATTCACACATTCAGATACTGCTGCTGAATATTCAACATGGAGGATTTTTGGTTTCTTTACAGAACAAGAAGTGAATCTGTTGTAGAATCACACTTTTTTCACAGCTGTGTGATTGTGGGCCTTTACAAAAATAGCTGTTGTACATTAAAAGTACAGTTTGAACAAAACAAATGTAACTGGAAAAAGTCTTGCACTGGTTGTGACAGCCTTGAACTCTCCCATCTTAATTAATCTCTTTTAACAACCTTAGTTGAGGTGAATTAGAAGTAACAAGACTACAGAAAAAAACTAAAGATTAAATATTGACCATTAGAGCCAAACCAGATGAACTAACCAGATGATAGTTCATCATTTCAGTTAAATGCTCCACTCGTTCTTTTTCACATATGCAGGAGTGCTCACAAAGACCTGTAAACAGACTTTGATGTGTAGTATTGGTGGAGTTCCCCTTCTATGAATCAGTGCATGTGTTGTTCTATATCTTTTAAAATGATTAGGTGCTCAACTTTACTGCTAGTACAGTAGATACTAATTTAGCTAGAATATGGACAGAACACCTCCAAGAGCATGTTTCAGCTCTTCAAAAAGACCAATGAAAGTAACGCTAGATAGCAAAACCCAAATTAATGCAAAAGCTAGTGCAGCAGAGGCTAGCTTGGAGAGGGAGGATACTTTATATTTGGTCTTGTCCCCTAACTAATCAGAAACTATAGATGAGGTGGCAGAGGAAGGCCTGTCTCCAATAATGCACAATGGTGAGGCAGCAACAAAACCAAGATCCCTGTTGTGGAAATCAGCAACCGACTGCACAAGATTTGACTGGAGAATTTGAATATGCAAATCATGGAGAGAGCAGCTCATGATCTGAAATGAATTCAGTCCGAGAACAAGTGCGTCTCCTTGCAGCCACGTTGTGTCTGTGGATGAAATACGACTCTGATCAAACAGACACAGGAACTGGGGGCAAAATAAAGTGGACGAGGGGCATCATTCACAGTTGGATGTTCCTGTAGCACGTAATCTTTTACTGGTCGTTGCATCACCTTGCTGTCAGAGCTGCTCTGCACCTCAGATATTAGTCCATGTGAAGGTCTACTTTCTACAGCTTCTGTTATTCTGGCATGATGGGGAATCAAGGCAATTAAAGTTAGTTCTCCTGTTGGTATGGAATAGAGAAGTTATGCCCTGTGGTACAGTTGGGGACTTTTGGGGACTTTGCTGTGGGGACTTTGGGGACTGTGTAAACAGCGCAAAAAAGAAAGAAGGTAGATGAAAATCAAAATAGGAAGCTGCATCTGTAGATATGTCTACATTTAAATGTATCTTCAAAGTAAAAGAAAAACATAAGTGTTTCCTTCAACTAGCATTCAAATGTTTTCCAGAAGGTGTAACAAAATTACATACTTTAAAAAAAATTAAAAAAAATAAAAAAACAACAGTAACAGCAGATGATTTTTTCCACCTGAAGTGGCGGGCATGATCATCAAACTGAATTGCCATTTTGTTCACTATATTATTTATCTGATATCCATTTCTGCTGTTTTCTGTTCAGGAATGGTTCCTGAGTTTCCTAACCAATCACAAGCAGCTGACGTAACTTTCCCACCAACATAATTTCAGTCGCCACACGGGTGGCAATGCAGAGATCTGGAAACAGGTTATACTTATATAAAATGAGTTTCTCTGTCAGGGTTTGTTGGCTGTCATTTTTATTTCCAAAAAATCCTGCTGAAAAACCGACGTGCTTGTAAACACATACACATTCTTTTGCATCCAATTATATTTCCACCATATTGTGAAATACTAGTTTTCACATTAGTGCCACTTTGTTTTGGATTGGTGTGTGCTGTGATGGGAGTGGAGGGGCTGCTAGGACATCTGGCTAACTGACTGTAAACTGCTGTATTACTCCCCATTAAGAGTCATTAGGACCCCAATTATAGTTACCACCCCCCAGTTCTCTCACACACACACTAGTGGTCTGCAAGTAGGTTCGGCCAGTTTGAGAGTATGCAGCGGAGAAAGGCCTGTGTTTTAAAGCAGCCATATTATGCTCATTTTCAGGTTCATAATTGTATTTCAAGGTTGTACCAGAATAGGTTTACATGGTTTAATTCAAAAAATCAAAAAACACCATCTTTTTGTTGTACTGCACCGCTCTCTCTCACTGCTGCAGATCCTCTTTTCAGCTGGTCTCTGTTTTAGCTACAGAGTGAGACCTCTTTTCTTCTTCTTCTTCTGTACTATCTTTGATTGCACTTGCACATGCCCAGTAGCTCAGATGTAGCTCATGTCAGCTAGCTAGCTCCATAGACAGTAAAAGAAAGGCTGTTTCTACAACTTTGGTCAGTTACAAGGCAGGATTAGCTGGGAGACTTCTAAATGAGGGCGCACATGTAAGTAGTTCTTTTGTAGATTATGGTGAACTTGTGTGTGTTGTAGCAGTGCTTTGCTATTGAGAATGAGGTAGCATGCTAGCGTTAGCATGCTAGCGTTAGCATTAGCGTTAGCATGCTAACGCTACGCTACGAGCTAATGGTTGCGGTTAGCCTGCTCGTTTCGGCTTGTGACGTCACAAGCCGTGCCGATTTTGAACAGCTCACCCAGAGACTGAAGGCAGGACACATTCAGAAACCGTATCTCACTCTAAACAGCATGGATGGATTATTTTCAAAGTTTGTATGTGTGTGGAAGCACCAGAGACACAACATAACACCCCAAATCCCAGAAAAAGTGATTTTTTTTCATAATATGGGCACTTTAAAGTGTTTCCTCTTTATTGATATTGTAAATATTTAACATTTATGTCATTTATTGATTTAAAATAACTTGGTTTGCTTGATGTTTGTGCAGTGTCAAAACAGCTTCCTCCCTTTTCATTTAAACGAGGCTACTGCGTTGAGGCAGTGGGAGTCCTGACTCAGAGGTCTCTGAAACAAAAATAACACTGGATCGAACTTGGTTCAACTTTTGCCACAAAAAATGCAACATCATCCCTTTTTTTCAAAACCCAGAACCAATCTTACTCTTTCAGGTTTTGAACCAAAATGAATACTTCTGAATATATCCAAAATAAAATGAAACACATCAACTATATGCACAAACAAGGTCATGCCAGTAAAGAAATCTTTCAAGGTTTCCTGTGAAGGCAGCAGGGGGTTGAATTCATTGAAAAATTAAACATTTAGTCTGCACGCACAGTTGGGCATGACAAACTCAGTTTTATTGCAGTTTGATATATAATCCAGAAATGGCTTGTTCATGTTTTGTTACTCTGTTATATGTAGATCTGGTAACTTAATTATACTTATTTCAAGTGTTCATTGAAATGTGCCCATAACTGTTTTTGCTTGCATTGTTAAACATTGTATTACTGAAACATAGCTTAATAAAGGAAAATGTATTTTTTTTTTTTTATTTGTATTAACATTAGTTGTTACTTTTTGGGGTGGTATATGATATTCTGATTTATCTGCTGACCCACATATACCCCCATCACACCCACAGAGAGAAACACACTCTTATACAGGCAGTCAGACATCATCACGTCCCATCTGAAGACAGGCTGCTCCTGAAAGACACACACACACACACACACACACAGCTGGAAGGCTTTCTATCATGGAGAGATAACTACAGGCTGAGAACAATAGACAATCTCTTTTCCCATCTGGTGAAGTGGGGGATGAAACTTCATTTACATTTCAGATCCCACCACCTCTGTGTGTGTGTGTGTGTGTGTGTGTGTGTGTGTGTGTGTGTGTGTGTGTGTGTGTGTGTGTGTGTGTGTGTGTGTGTGTGTGTGTGTGTGTGTGTGTGTGTGTGGGGGAACAAAATGAGATTAATTTCAGCGTGAATTTAGGATTATGAATTAACACGCCACAGTGCTGAAAGACTTAATTTACAGCTAATTGAGTGTATTGGCTCATTAAAATGGCTGTTGTGTTAAAACTGGTCTGCCTGTCCGGCCCTTGGGCTTTGTGTGTGTGTGTGTGTGTGTGTGTGTGTGTGTGTGTGTGTGTGTGTGTGTGTGTGTGTGTGTGTGTGTGTGTGTGTGTGTGTGTGTGTGTGTGTGTATATGTAGGTCTGTGTGCATGTGTGTTTGGGTCTGGAAAAAGCCAGGGGTTGTTACCTGTAAATTAGTGAACAGCTGTTGTTTGGATGCGTGAATTTAGATGTAGAAATTATAATAAAATGTGACACCTTATCATCTCTCTCTCTCTCTCTCTCTCTCTCTCTCTCTCTCTCTCTCTCTCTCTCTCTCTCTCTCTCTCTCTCTCTCTCTCTCTCAGGTGAGAAGCCCTATAAGTGTTCATGGGAGGGCTGCGAATGGCGTTTTGCCCGCAGTGACGAGTTGACACGACACTACCGCAAACACACCGGAGCGAAGCCATTCAAGTGCAACCACTGCGACAGGTAAACACACACACAGGCATCCGCTGTACACAAGAACTATGACAAACACTTTACATTTGCAGCACACTGATGCACTTTATCTGTCAAGGACTTGTGTTTAACCTGCATTTGTCCCCAAAAGTAGAACTCCAAAAGCCAAAAACAAACCTGTGTTACCTTCTTGTCAAGTCACATATTTGGGCCATTTTTGTCAACATTAGGGCTGCAACTAAGAATTGTAATTGTCGATACGCCTTATTCTCAGAAAACATTTGGTAAATAATAGAATTAACAATGGGCGATGGCCATCACAATTTCCCACAGCCCAAAGTCAAGTCTTCAAATTTCTTGTTTTGTGTTTCCAATTGTCCAAAACATAGACGTGTTCAGTTAACAAATGTAAGACATGTAAGACAGCACATTTCTATTTGAATAACACTTTCATGCTTCTAGTTTAAATCAATAGAGGGATGGAAATGTTTGTACGTTGCTTGATAATGCATCCAAAACAGTTGGTAGTTGGCCCAAAGGTTCTGACAAATTATTCAGGTTTTCTCTATATGCTTCTCATGTAGCAGTTCAGTTTGCATCTCTTTTCTTAAGCACAGGTAAATACAAGTTCTTAAAGAAACACCTTTAGAGACAGAAAACTGCAAATGAGTCTGTTTGAAGCTTAAATGGACGTGATCATTTTCTTAAAGGAGAATTCCGGTTGATTTCAACACGTAGCTCTGTTGTTTGGAAATTTGGAGTGCTGTCAGTAACAAGAAAAACTAAAACAATCGGTGCTGCCTACACCGAGTTATCCCCCTGCTAGCGTTAGCACCCAACAGGCTTAAACAGGGCAAGTTTTAAATGTGTTTTTAGCCTCTAAATATGCTCGAAATATCATTACAAGTGCCTACCCATGTGCAGTGATTCCTTCCGAGGGAACACAGCGAATTTGACTGGAATATTGGATTGTATGAGTTCGACAATCGACTAGTGTGGACTTGACCGGAAAACAGGAAATGAACAGAGGTATGTGCACTTGCTGGATTAACACAACTTTTATGCCTTTCTGTCACATCTACTGCAGTCAGATTTGCTGTGTTCCCTCGGAAGGAATCACTGCACATGGGTAGGCACTTGTAATGACATTTCGAGCATGTTTAGAGGCTTAAAACACGTTTAAAACTTGCCCTGTTTAAGCCTGTTGGGTGCTAACGCTAGCAGGGGGATAACACGGTGTAGGCAGCACCGATTGTTTTCGTTTTTTTTGCTACTGCCAGCACTCCAAATTTCCAAACAACAGAGCTACGTGTTGAAATTGACCGGAATTCTCCTTTAAAGACATTTCCCTCCTTCAGCAGCTGAAGGAGCTCAAGTGAGCTCTTATCTGAACTCCTGGATGATAAAGGTTCAAGACTCCTTGTGGACAAAAGCCAAGGAAGTCACATCATCTCTGTTTGGTGTTCCTCAAGTGTGTGTGTGTGTGTGTGTGTGTGTGTGTGTGTGTGTGTGTGTGTGCGTGTGCGTGTGCGTGTGTGTGTGTGTGTGTGTGTGTGCGCCTACTCATGCCCCTTTGCTGGCAGTTAAATGGATTCTGGCTATTGGCAGACTGGTCGCAGCTAATTGAGTGGCACCAGATGCCAGCTCCACTTTAACATACACTCTCTCTGTATGTGTGTGTGTGCCTGCACTACCTTTCTGATGATCAACACACACACACACACACACACACACACACACACACACACATTTGCCCTAGAGACAGTGTAATTGGCTGTTGTGGGTTCCCTCTAGTTTGGGTTTTAGACATAAAACCCTCCAGAAACCTGCTGGAAGCTTCTAATCCTGGCTGAGAGCTGGGACTGTATTAGCTCCTTCTTGGCACACACACACACACACACACACACACACACACACACACACACACACACACACACACACACACACACGCACACACACACATACACACACACTGTGTAGAGACACAACACACACATGCAAAACTCAAAGACGTTTAGATGTAAAGTCATATTAACACATGAACATTTAAAGGCCCAGACGTAACAACGACACACTTGGATACACAATGACACAGATATGAGCTGTGTCACAGTTGAGGCTCTGCGTACTTCAAAGTCTACATGGAGAAGTTATTTTGGGCTTCTGAGGTAAATGTTCATTTTCTGCATTGACAGTGTTGGTGACTGACAGTTGGAGTTCTCACAAAACTCTCCTGATTGAATCATCAATGCAAAGGAGGAACATCTGTGTTGGAAAATATCTGCTGCTTTGAAAGTCAGAGGTATAAGCCGTGTACATAGAAATATCCAAAAACTATCAACATTTCAGTAAGAAACATCCAATCACAGAGCATACATTCTGCTGTGTGTGGTAGTGACACCGACCTGAAGCTAAAGATTACACTATGTTTTGACACAAATTTTCAAAAGCGAAGCGTTTTGAATTTGCTACAGCTCTGATTTGGCCTCTGTCCGGCATCTTTGTTTAGCAACGGCCGCTGAGGCTGATGGGTACTGTAGTATTAAGAATCAGTAACCGTATTTCACTGCACACGTTCTGTACATCCTATTTTAGGATTAAGCTACATGAGTTAAATTAACTTTTAATTCCAGATTTTAAAAGTGACAACTTTCTATATTAATCGTCAGAATCAGCTTTATTTTACAAGGAATTTTGCTTTGGATTATACATTGCTCACAATGTGCTTACTCATACAAAACAAACAACAAAAACAAACAATATATACACACTATAAACAGAAACAATATAGACAGGTTGAGGCAGTAGTGCAATGAAGAGTGCAAAGTGTGCAGGAGTAAATTATTTTTATGATAAAATATTATTATTTTAATTATGGAGCATAGTGCAAAGGATGCTGGAATAAATAAGTATTATGTTATTATATAAGTATTATATTACAATATGAACAGTATGAGCAGCTCTGAAATAGATAAATAGAGAATGATGAATATATAAGTGTAACCAGTAAATAATAAGTGGAACCAGATCATGTCATGTTTCTAACTATTTCTTCTATTGTAAGCTAAAACTTAGTCAATGTAGCTGTGTAATGAGATTACAGACCTACACAGGCTGTGTAGCTGTCTGAAAGCACCTTTAGTTTTCACATTTCCAGTAATTTCCTTTTGGCTTTTTGATTCTCAAATTACAAAGTGGGTGGAAACATGCTTTACATAACCAGGATGTACCTCAGTCTTACACACACACACACACACACACACACACACACACACACACACATCTGTGGTGGGTGGAGCCCATCGAATATTACCATGAGAAAAGCAAAAAGTGGCAGCCATGGAGAGGTTAACATTAGATAGACTGTTCAATCTGACACAATTTCTCCTGGGGAAACACACACACACACACACACACACACACACACACACACTGCAGTCTGTCATTAATCCTGCCTAATCAAGCGGGGACCCCCCGATGTTTCCATGGAGCTGGAAAGAAGGAGGAGTGATGAGGAAGAGGACAAAAAGAAGTGAGGAGGAGAAGGGAGAGTTTAAGGAGGAGAAGTGGAGGATGGGAAGGAGCAGTGGGTTGTGTGTGTGGGAGGGGGAGGGTTTGGGTGGTACCAGCTGGTCTGGCTGCTCCGCACCCCAACAGTGACACAGTAACTGGCATGGCCATCTGTCCAGCCACGCACACACACAAACACACACAGATTGGTGAAGGTGTACAGTAGGTACCACATGGCCAGCTAAGGGTTGAGGGGAAACACTAGATCACAGACAACAGAGATGAGAGCAAAGTTCAACTGTGCACTTCACAGTAATGCTCTGACATCTGAAAACGTATGCGAATTAACATGAATCAACACAAAGTTCTGTCCACACTTTGTGTTTTCAACTATTTTTCTACTAAAATTGTCCACACTGAAAACCCAAAACAGCAAGAAAAACAGCTGAGTCTCTTAGTCTTGTTTTTCTGTTGGCAAAAATGTGTGTTTATATATGTCTATAACCTTTGTTTGAACACCCATCAGTTTTTGAAATTTACTTTTGTAAACTATATACATAAAGGGGTTACAAAGTGAATTACTTGACATATTCTACCGGTTATTGCAATTTCAATTTCAATTTCATTTATAGTGTCAAATCATAACAGGAGTTATCTCAGGACACTTTAAAGATAAAGTAGGTCTGAGATTTGTACAACTGAACATTGCCATATATACAGAATATATCAAAATATACCACTCCCAGCTTTATGCAGACTTTAGTTTGACATTTTACAAATTTGCAGGTGGCTGGTCAGAGATATCTCCTCAGTTGAATTTGTGAGGAGAATTTCATGCTTAAGTTGAAGATTTTTAACTGGTTTCTTATTTGGCTCAGTGTGAAGTTCCTAATTACTGAACTCTGGATGAGGTTTTAGTGCAGGATCTGCAGACTGACAATAAGAGAATGAATCACAGTAGAAGCTTTTGAGAGACAGCCGATTTTGCCGCAGCGTGAAAACTTTCTATTATACTTTTGAGTGTTCAGCTGGATAGAACAACAGCCTGCCTAAACACACACACACACACACACACATAGAACACATAGAATAGCCTTGACTAATTAATAATGAATAAAGCCTCTGGCAAATTGAATTTTTAATTTCTCATTTTATTCTCGCCCACATTTTGTTTTGCCTCTGCTCTAGTCATATCATTTGTGATTCATTTTATTGTGGATGTTGAGCTTTAATGTCCTCACAATGGTGCAATGAAATTAAAATACTCTTGAGATTGGGATTCTTATATTATACATCACCAGCACCTGGTTTTATGTCTCTCTCACACCAGGTGCAGTCACTGCTGAGTTAAATTGCCCGGCATCAGAGTGCACTGCCGGCCTGTCTGCATTAGTGTCCATGTTCACAATGCATATCTAATTAGTTTCTACAATAGGATTCTACTCCGAGCTTGAGGACTGACTGCAGAGCTGTGGAGGTGTGGCTGTGATTTATGGTCGTGTTTGTTTGTTCATATTTAGGAAATCACTGAGCCTGAATTGGCCCGTATTGTTCTCTACGTCTGAGTTTCATCGGTCTGACATAATGAAATTCACTGTGCATTTAAAATGAAGTGGTTGAAAGTCTCTGCAGTTCTCTGCATTAATACATTTGTGTGTTAAGCTGTGAGCTCTGTCTCATTCATGTTGAAATAATTCTCTTACCTTTTAGCTTTTCCGGTAGGCTATTCTCAGTTAACTGTGACAGTTATAAAAACATATATGGCAGCCATAGGAATGTCTTGTCAAGGAGGTATCTATTAGACTTTGACATGTTACCACTTGTTAGATAATTCAGAGCACCCCAGATGTCATTTTTGAGGGAGAATTTCAACATTTTCATCCACATCGCCCACTCAACACTGGTCGAGTTAGCATTAGAGGCTGAGGTTAGCGTGCCTAATATTTCAGTTTATCCATTGTGGTTTGTTGGTGTTTGAACCAAAAGGCTAGAAAGACATAAAGTAGCAAAGAGAGTACACTTGGGTGTTTCATGTTCAATACGTGTGATACACTGTGGTTTTTTGGTATTTTCAACAAACATTAGCTAGTTAGCTTATGTAGCTAAAGTGTGCAACAGGTAACGTTGCTGTCCAACAAACAGAATGCAAACTCTGCATGAATATAAAGTTTCCACCACATTCAAATTTTTGCATTAATGTTTACTTATGTTCAAACCAGCGCGCATGGTGGGCAGTTCAGGGGGCTTGGGATTAATAAGAATTCCTAGCAAATACACAGAGCCAATGTGTAGTGTATGGAGGCTGAAAGCGTGGAACATTTTCAGCAAATACACATAGCCGGTTTGTAGGTTCAAGGGGTCTGAGATTATGGAGAGTTCACAAGATATACCCAGAGCCAGTGGGTATTTCAGGGGCCCCGTTCACAACTAATATATCACCTGCTGTGTCCTGTTTTTCTTCGCTGCTGCGCTCACTCACTTCTCAAGCATTAATAGTTTCATCTTAACATTTTCCATCTCTTAATTTGACTGTATTTTGTGTACATATTTCATCCATTTGTGGGATGTTTAGTTATTATTTCTGACATGGTTTCTCTGTTTCTCTTTGCAGGTGTTTCTCTCGGTCGGACCACCTGGCCCTGCACATGAAGAGGCACATCTGAGGGAAAAAATAAAAGGAGTGGGAGAGGAGAAGAAGCAAGAGGAGAAAAAGGAGGAGGAGGAGAAGAGATAGGAGGAGAGAGGGATGGGCAGTCGAGCTACCTATTGCCCTCCTCGTTCACCCCATCCATACCCCATCCGTCAGCGGCCATGACGCCTGCAGGGCAGCACATCCATCTGGGAGGGCCATGAAGATCAAACGGACTGACGGCCCTCTGATTGGAGATGGGGATTAGAGGAAAACGAGGAGTAGCTAGATTGTTGTTTTTCTTTAAAATCACACACACTCACACACTTGCAATAGTGAATACTCAACACACCCGTCTTTGAATGCATCATCCCGGTGAACCCCGGCTGCTCTCATGCGGCTCTGGGGGCTTGGACACTGCCAAACCAACATATACTTGCTTGATGAAACATTACGCAGCCTTTTTATCTTTCTTTGTAGTCAGTGTGCTTAAACCATAAAGTCACTTTAGATGAGGAGATAGTTCAGTGGGGAAACTTTGAATATCCATGTAGTCAGTTGTAAGTGCTTTACCGGCTTTTGAAATCAAATACTCAACTTTTTTCATTGTTTTTTAATGTTTCTCATACACGGGACACGAAACCATCATCTGCCGCAGTCAGCTCCAGTAATATATGTGAAGAAAACAACAACAAACAACAAATCTGCAGGAGAGAGACTGTATGGATTGACTTCTAGCATAGCTGACAATCGAACCCAGGGCTCGGACACCGGGTGTTTCCGTGCACCCATGGGACCTCGGTCAGCGGGTGCTGCTGCAACTCTCAGGCTCTCCTCCAGTGGGTGTTTGCATCTCTCACCTTCACTGAGACGCCTGCTGCCTCCGCAGGCTAACTGACAGAAATGCGCAGCGACACTTTCTTCCCTTTTTTCTACTTAGAGGACGATAATTCTTCTTATTGTTGTTATTACAAAGAATGACACTTTGTTCTTTTCTCTCTTGGAGAAAATGTCTTAAAAATCACTGAATTGTGTTTGAGAAAAAAACTCAAAATCTAAGATGACTTCAACGGAATGTGTGGGATGAGAAGTAGAGCGTTGTTGGTCTTTTAATCCCCATGTGCACCGGCTCTGCTTCTGCAGTCTGTGAGCAACCAGTGGATGAACAAAAAAGAATCATACCAACTCTCAGAAATGGGATTTGTATTTTTGTTGGACTAAAATAAAAGCAGAAAGCGGAGAGGTCTTCAGTTGTTCGTGCTGCTCTTTCTGCCCTGCGATCCACTCCAGCTGAAAAACACAACCCTTGCATGACCCTTTGTGGTCTCGCACTCTACCGGAGTCAGGCGGAGGACTCGCTAAAGAATGGAAACCTGTTTTTTCTTCTTTCTTTGTTTTTTGTTGATTCTGAGAGCCATCCTGGAGCTCTTTCACAGACTCTGAGATCTCATCTCCCCAGCAGCATTGCGGGGCATGAACAGAGGCTGAAGAGCTGCTTTTTGGTTACTCACTCAGCTTACTGGGACGCCAACCGACCTTTGTGTGGTGGTGCCGAACAGACACGGTCACGTTGCCCCGGTCAAATTTTGCCTGTTTCGTATCCATTGACTGCACTGACTTCTTTTCAATGTTATCTGTGCTTTTGTTTCCAACAGCGATAAAACAAAGAAAAAAAAATCATAAAAAGACTTGAAAAAATACGACACAAAAAAACTATTCTGTCTCGCTCTACACATTGTATACAGAACAAGCACACATATTCCATCACCACACACACACACACACACACACACACACACACACACACTACCAGTTTCTTTGCTCACGGCTTCTCTTGAGATAAGACTAATAAGATTTAGGAAAATAATTATTAAACTAATGAACAGAGTTGGAAAACAAAACACTGCATGGCAGGCTGTATTGTAAACACACATACACCAACTCATACACACACACACACACACACACACACACACACACACACACACACACACACTTCCTGGAATTATATGTTCTGCTCCCAGATCTTTCTTCACAGTAGGAATTTAGCAACTGTTGTTTAGTAGAAGAGGATCTTAGCGCTCGGCTGGAGGTAACAAACTATTTCAAATCCTTTGAAGTGAGAAATCAACTTGTTCTCAGTTCCAACAATCGCCCACATATCCCTCGCTACAGTTTGTGCCTCTCATTTAATCAGCGTTTTTTAATTCAGAGACAGGGTATAAACTACTGTTTTCATCAAAATAAACAGAAGTAAAACAATTGCAGCAGGCCGTTTAGCAAAACATGTTGAAAATATGTCCATAATCCTGAAACTCCTTTATATCCTGCCTCTCATCTACAGTGAATTTGAATGTCTTGACCCAAACAAAGATAGCAACCAAAATCATTATCACATCTGGTTACTTAAATCTGGTAAATCAGCTTTCCAATTATTGAAAGTCCTGAAATGACTAAATCGACTTAAACATACAGTTATTTAACCTGGAAATCAGGTTTCATAGGCAAACTGTCATTGGGATCACAAGCTCCTTAAATTTGTTTAATGTTGATGTCACCATAACATATATTTTGTTATTGGAGGATTAAGTCTTGTGGTAACACCAACATTAATGTTGGTGATATTTTGCACATATTTCAGTTCATTTAAACAGAATCATCACAGTGAGAGAATTGACTCGTAAAACGTAAACCTCTGTGATGAATTTAACATTGACACACTAGTTAGCTAAATAAAGAAGTAAATAAATGCAGTTTAATGCCCAAAGCATTTCCGTGGGATTATATCTAACAGCTATTTGCTAGCTCACTAGCTAGTAATACAGCTAGCTCATTAGCTACTAATACAGCTAGCGAACTAGCTATTTATACAGCTAGCGAACTAGCTAGCTTGTGGCAGTGCTTACAACTGCAACAATGTATGAAGGAATGTCGTTCTGCTACTTCTTTCTGTGACCGAGTGCTTAGAGGTTTATGGGCATTAAAGTATTCAAAGAACACACATCACCTGCTGGGTTTTCAAAGCTGTAATTAATTGAATTTTATCTGCAACCTGAATGTAATCACTAACACTAACATCTCCATTGTAAAGAATTATGCATGAGAGGCGAAAACTGTGGCGAGCACACATATCCACAATGCCTGCTTCCTTTGCTTAACGGTTGCAGAAAAAAATAAACTTGCCTTGCAATCAGGGCATTACTGATACACACTGACACCGCTGCTCCATCCACCCACCACCACCTATATGCCCCTTAGCACATGCAAACATTCTAATACTTGCTGCTGCTCACTGGTGCAGCTCGGTGAGGGTGCAGGGTTCCTGAAGCGGGGGATTTCACATCCCAGCGTGCCCAGTCAATGTGCCAGTCGGCCTTGCCAGCCTTCATTAGGTGAACAAGTGAAAACATTCCCCTTCAAGCGGGTTTATGGGGCAGCTTTGAATAATCGATACCAAAAACCTCCAGCGTGGAACTGCCCTTTAGCTATAGGCAGATTCTCCCCGGTCAGGAGAGATCAGCGGGAGACCGCCTCCATATGAGGCCTCTGTATCCAGTGGCAGCTTTCTCTACTAACGCTCTGTTTCTGCTAAATATGACATAACCAACACACGTTTGAGATGAATCCAGTGTTTCACTTTTTTTTTTTTATTTCACTGTTAGGTTTCTGTTACAAAAGCTATATTGATGGTTGTTTTCTTCAGCTTGGATGATGCAAAGTCATGCCAAAATGTTGAGACCTGCAATGGGATGTAGAAGGAGCCCTCCTATACAGGAAGTACAATCATAGAGGGATGGGGATAGTAGCACTTTTGAGGCTTTTGATGGCATGAATGTGTATATTTGTGTATGTATGTGTCACCATTAGGCATACTGTGAGGGAAGCAGTGATTCAGCAAAGTGGTTGATAATAGATTTTAAACTGCTGGCCATGTGTGGGAGAAATGTTGGTTGTTAAATTTGCTGTTTGAAAATGCTTTTTAATCTAAGCAAAGGCTGACAATGTGTTTATTACGTTTTATTTGTTCTGACCCTTCATTCATTCATAAATTCATTAATTCATTCATTCATAGTCATGAAGCTCGATGACTTGCGTCAAAGACTAAGACTGCAAACTTGCACTTTGTTTTAAAGCATGCTAAAATCAGACTCCTCACTGCCAGATTAGTTTAAATGACGGAAGACTTATGGCTCATTTTTTTCTGTTTATTTTTCTCCTTCCCAAAAATCTCAGAATGTATCAATATTTGTTCTGATTATTGAAAGACTGGTGAAGAAGAAACGATAATACAAATATCTGGATGTAAATAAGATCTTAAAAATACCATTTGCAGCACAAACACTGTAGTTTCACCATTTTGAATGAGCTGCTTATACCACAAGAGGACCTATTTTACAGAAAACTGTGGGGATCAGTCAGTGTCTTCTTGTAGTAGCAAACTTTTTCATGCATGGTCACCTGAAACTAAAATTGAATAATGGTTTAAATTGATCGGCTTCTTTAAAATAGTACAATTTGTTTAGGTGAAAATCAATAAACAATGAGAATGATGAGCCTTAAGTACACTCTAAAAGGATCAACACGCCTGTGTTGTTTTTCGCACATTGAACAATAGTGCCCCAAACTGCATAGACATACCAAGTTGTTGAAGATTTCGTATACCAATTTAGAGCGTACATTTTCAAATGTAAAGTTACTGTAGTAAGTAATTGTAGTGCTGGCCAGCATGCAACAAATACAACTCATGGGTTTTCTCCTCTTTAATTAAAATCTGGCTTGACATCCGACAGATCTCAAAGTCAATTCAGATACAACTTCACATTTCGGATCCATCGTGTTGAAGCAGTTTTCTGTCACAGTGTTGCTCCGGGTCTCTCAGGCTCCTCTAGGCCAGCTAGCAGCCGTCCCACAGCTCTGATTAGCATTAGCACTCCCGGGTTCTCTTCTCTAGTTGCAGTTCAGCTAATGAGATAGCTCTGGGTCACAGGGAGACTGAGTGGTCTGGAGATGAGAACAAAACAAAACAATAGGGACCTTGAGCCGGACCGATTCCAGCGCTCCATACCCAGTGGACAGATTTGATGTGAAACAAACTCCCGTTAGATCCCGTTAGCATTGAGAAATGCCAGGAGATAGTGAGATAGTTGTCAAAGAGACTAAACTGTGATGAAAAAAAGGATTTAAAAAATAATTTACCCACATGAATATCCAAATCATTAAATCAGACCTTGCATTTTATCTCATGGATTACAGATCAAATAAATTACCTTTTATCCGCAAAGTCCCTACAGATAAATTTTAATCCACTCTGTGTCCCCCAACCCTCCCTCCTTCTTCACGTGCTATTAATGTTTCCCTCCATCATCCATCTCTCCCTCTCTGTCCACAGCAGTTGTCCATGCACTATCAGCTGCAGGAATGCTGAATGCACATTTTACACATTTTGCCCAAAGATTTGCATATTTGCAAGTTAACTGCTGTGAATGTACTAGATATAGAGGAAAGAGTCGAGAGGCAGAGACGCAGAAAACGAGTGTTGGATGGAAGGAGAGGGATTGTTTTTCTTACATGATCGTTCCATTAAATCTTAATTACCGGTATGCTCCAACTCTTCATGCTTCATAACATTTTCAGACTACTGTTGGTAGCTGGAGCTGAACTCATTGTTCACAAAATAATGTTATCATTGGAATTAAAGGCATGAAGTGAAGAAGCTTTAGTATGTTGGCTTCTTAGCCCACTGCAAATAATAATGTCAAGTCTTATATTTCAAAGTCACAGGCTGGAATCCTTTGAAATGTTGAACTGTTGACTATCAAAACCAAGTTTACCATTCCCATACATCAAATGGTTAAAGTTCAGTGGAAATCCAGACAAGAAGTTCTTTGGGATTTACTAAAGGCGCTTTTACACTGGCAGGTTAGTCCGAATTTGGCAGTGGTTTGCCTAAAAATATAAAGTTTTGGGGGAAAAGAAATTACGTACTCACCTAAATGAGGTTGTCGCAAATCAGAGCCAGACAAACTGTAGTACAGTTCGTGTTCAGTCAGAAAGCAGTTTATACCCCGCAACGAAAAACTTGTGAACATGTCTCTCAAACCAACAAACCCAGTGTGAAAACGTCTTTGACCACAGCCAGTTGTTTGGCCACAGTCCTTTGAGGCACCAGGCTTCAGTTTCCAGTTTTGTACCATATCACTCTGAAGAAGGATTATCACTTCTGGCAGCTTTTGTAAATAGCGTGAGATCTTACACACAGGCCGCTCTGTGTGAAATGAACCGTATGTGGCGACAGCCCCGTCTCAGATATTTCAGCATTTCTATAGATCTGCTTTAGTTCACGCAAACATTGCACTACATGATCATACTTAGCTATCGCACTCTCCATGTGCACGCACGGCTAGCTTAGTCTGTTGGAGCACTCTGTCAAATATCCACTTAACATTTGTTACACGTCCAGGATGCACTTTTCCACCAAGAACCATTTACTACAGGTCCACTCTTGATAGATCAGTGTGACACATCAACTTAAACCTCCAGTGAAATGCCTTTTTTATCACCATTATTATGGGGGAGTATGTTGAACTTTACTAACATTCAGTCATGCTCTGACTTGGTTGAACTTTCTTGGTATCAGTGGCATCCCGGAGTGACTGTCTGTAACTACTGTGTTTGTCCATGCTTGATGTGTCCGTATATAAGAAATTCACAGATCTTTACCCCTTCCCTTTTGTCTGTATATTTCACCTCACCCACACCAAACCCTCTCCACCAAAACCACAAGAAGTCAGAGCCCTCTGTGGCCAAACACATTCATAGTCTTCAGATATCCAGCTGTACTGGGAAGTATTCCTAAGAGCTACGCAGCTTGGGAAGCTCCCAGCAGTTCTTTGGTGAGACTGAAATAACATCTCCACCTTACCAGCTAAATGTCCAGTCGTTCTGTACTGTTTAAGTCAGGTGATTTGCCATCTCTGTCAGTTTATCTGCTCAGTTAGACCCTAATGCCTGATGCATTCTTGTAGAGTACTTAGAGATTGAGAACTACGTTGAGAATGTTTGCCCAGTTGTTTGACCCCTCTAATTAAATGCAAAAAGGATTTGTATCAAACATGTTCTGTTTTGTCTCTGGCATAGCTCCGTCAAACGTTACAGTAGTTTTGTATCTAAGGAAATTGACAAACTTAGTAATGGAATTTGGCATTACTTTTTTTGCTGATTAACTTGTTTCAATTCCAGTTCTAACTGAATTTTTTAAATTTTACAATCCTCAACAAGTCTAATAGTCTAAAACATGTTCTGGGGTGAAACCTGGATCTTTTACAGATTTACATTTTTTATTTGGTAGAAACCAATGAATCCCTCATATTGTCGATCAACAACGTTTCGTTCCTCAGACCTTCATAAGTGATCGACTGTCTACGTGATTCTTTATTTTCTTGAAAAAGTTTCTGTACTTTTTTCCAATATGGGTCTTATTTTCATACTTTCGCCCATCGTTTCTGTTGGTTATGACAACATGTGGCTGCCTACCAGCTGCTTTTCAGAGATCTAGTACATGACGGAAAAGACACAAGACACCTTTAAATGTTGTTTCATGTTCGAGTGCCAAACATAAGTTTTAGCTAATTTGGGCTAAACTTGAGGTTTTACAAATGTGCATGATGCTCATCTTGCTTGCCCAAGTGGATGTTGTTGTAAAGCTGTATTAAATGCAATCTCCAAAATCTCTGAAATGCATCTGATGAGTAAAATATTGATTTAATCAACAGGAATGATAGTCAGAATAAGACCCATGTTAAAAAGAAAAATGATTTGCCTTTAAGATAATAAGCATTAGCAATCCATACTCACAACAAAATTCTGTTAGGGACAAAAATGATTTTGGTGCCAATCCTGATGCCATTTATTGGGGGGAAAGTGACCGATCCAGTGTCGTTGTTTAGTAAAAGCTGTCTTTTAGCACCTTTATATCATCACAGTGAACTCAAACCATAACTGTTAAGGTTTCACAACTATATATTTCCTGGGATGAGTCGACATGTAGAGAAAAGAGAAGACAGCAGGTGTGTTTTTACCATCACAACATCCCTCTCACCCGTCGTACAGGGGCTCTGTTACTCTGATACCTTTCATATTAACCTTTGATCCATAAACCTTCACTCCACATCCGCCTTCCTCTCCTCTGTTACCGTCACCTCCATTGATTTTGTTTTATTTGAAGTTCTCTTGTTTTACTTAAAATTTTTTGCTGTACAAAGTGTTTAAAATATTATTTGTATTATATGATGTTAGTATGGTAATGTTCTTTATTAAGGAAGAAGAAAATTTATTTTTGTTACTGGTCTGTTTCATAATTCTTTTCTAAATTGGTATTGTAAGATATCTATGCAAGAACTGTTAAGTGGAGCATTTTTATTTAAGAATGTAATATGTGTAATAAATGGTAGAATCTGGTCATGGCTCTCTTGTATTTTGTTCTTTTAAAGGTTATTAAGAACCCTTACTTAGAGGGACACTTTGCAGATTTCAAACCAGCTCTGTGTCAACTTTGTGTGGGCAGGGTGTTTGGATGAAGGGTGTTTGGCGTCCAGAGCAGCGGAGGTCTGCAGTGTTGTTTAGCGTTATCCGGTGGATGTCAGCAGACCTCTGGGACCCATTTCGCGTAATCCGGCAGATCTCAGTAGACCCTTGCTGCTCTGCTCCGCGGGGAGCTCCATGATGTCAACACTGCCATGACACAGAGCTGGATTTAAATCAGCAAAATATCTCTTTAATGCTTAAAGGAGAATTCCAGCCAATTTTTACATTAATCTTGATCGCTATAGCTACGCGAGTACTTTCGATAGAAAAAACCCCGACCCGAATCAGCGCAGGTAACACGGAGAAGCTACAGCTACGTACTACAAGCGTCTCCTGAGCTAAAACGGCAGTGGTCGGGGCAAGTTTTAGAGTGCCTTTGTGCCTCTTAACAGACACAAAATGCAATTAATATGTCTGTGCCACATGAACAGGGTCCTTACATGTCCTTACATGTCAACAAGATGCATTTCAACTCAGACATTGTTTAAATTCACCTACCCTGGTCCTTGTCTCGATCCTGCCAGTAGCTAGCTTGCCCTGCTAGCTGATAGCCGTTAGCCGTTAGCCTTCAGCTGCCATCCGGTGACAATAACAATCCATGGGATGACAATCCATGGGATGCTATGTTTGAAATGATTCTGATGCCAATATTTGTGATGTAGCGAGGAGTTTAACAACTGCTGGAATGGAATGTGAACGCTGAGTCGGAGATTCTATGTCATCTTTGATTTCTTCCAGTAACTGTAATATTGCATGGCTGCTTAATCTGTAACGCTTAATGATTTTGTGTTCACTCAACTGAAAAAGTGTGATCCTTGTGGCAAACATCTTTTCAACCCGTCTCCTTGGCCTATGTCATGGTCTTGCTCGGATTACTGCTGCCATTTCACCAGGAGGCATATGTGAGGAAACCCGTTTCCAGGTTTACACCTGCTTTTAAGAGGCGGAGAATTTTCACTGCAAAATAGAGGCGCACTTTCACGGGCGGTTTTTGTACATACCGCGGAATACATAATTAGGCGCACCTTACGCTTCCCCTCCCATCTCTTTATGGGAAACTCCCACTTTCCCCTTGACCCTCCCGTGAATGCATATGCATGACACGGAAAAGCACAATTTACCTTTTCAGTTACCGCGACAGGCAGTCTGCGCTTTTACCTCAGTGCGGCTTGTTTGTACATACCTCGCCATGCTTTTACGCGCACGTTGCAAAACAAATACGCCTGAAGTGGGCGCAAAAGCGTTAGTACATCTGGCCCTCAGAATAAAACCTTCTAAAAAAAGACTGAAATCCCCCCTGTACGGTCACCCAGATGACTTCAATTATGAGTAACATAGTAGCACATTTTTCCTTCGTAATGGCCATTTAAGGCAGATGGACACATCCTGTCCAGCCGCTGGCATGAGCGCAGACGTACGGAAAACCAGCATCCCATTACTACAACAGAGAGGCTCAAATTCTCAACACTGCTGGTAATTTAGGTCTTTATTACAGATTAAAACAATCTCATGAATATCTATAGCTCTCCCCTGCCTGTAAATGGCTTCTCCTAGGCTGCTTATAGTGTCCTGGTCTTTAATTAGAGCTAGCTTGTCAATGACTGAGCTGACATACAAACCAATGACACGCAAACTAAATGAGCTAATCAAATAATTAATGGCTAATTGGGGATCAATTAAGCAGAAGTAAGGGAGCTCATATACGGTATCTGCTCTGTGAGTTTGTCCTCTTACATAGAAATAGCTAATTAACAAATTAAAAGGGACCAAATCGTAATTGTATTCCTCTGGAAGGACAGACTTGATATTCATTCCTCTGATTTAAATCATCTTAACTGGCCACTTGGCTTTCCTGTAAATACAGACTTTGCATTTCCACACATGCTATGTTTACTTTGCTTACAGAATGCTTAAGATGCTGGATGAAGACATTTCAGCAAAGCCAACACAGAGGATTATTATCATTTCTCAGCAGTGGGCTGTGTTGGCTAGAAAATAGAATACACAATGATGATTAGTGTGGGCATTTTGAAGTTTTGCAAGCTTATTCAGTTCTTGTCGGAGGTAGAGAAGGAAGGCG
The DNA here is from genome assembly GCF_008315115.2 of Sander lucioperca. NCBI lineage: Eukaryota > Metazoa > Chordata > Actinopteri > Perciformes > Percidae > Sander > Sander lucioperca. Next base: position 36,991,857 of record NC_050180.1, on the reverse strand, counting down.
AGTGAGCTGTTTATAATCTTATTCAGCAGCATTAGTCTGTGTAGTGTTGGTAAGTGTTTACAGAAACAGCAACCGTCAGCTTTCCTTAACAGCAGGAATAAACAGAAATGCGGTGAGTTGCCCCATGGCATATTCTATACTTATCTCCCAGAAGGACCATGTCAGCTCATTTGAGTGACTCTTAGACCGCACTGTCCACCACCACCACCTACCCATATAATGCTGCTTTGTACTCAAAGAGATATCAAGACTGCTGTGCACAGAACAAAAGCAGCTTTAAAATGACTCATGATGACTATATGTCTCTTTAGCTGCTAAATGCTGGTAGTGTATAGAGGGGTTTTAGAGTTTTTTCGCAGCAAACAGCTGCCTCTTGCGCCTGAAAATGACGCGATGAGAGTAAACTAAAATAGTAACGTTGTGGTCCGGACAGCTAAACAATAAGCTGAAACTCGCTCCGTAAAGCTGAGGGGAGCTGCGACCCTCTGTCGCATTGTTTTCATCTTGTCATTTGATTATAGCCGCTTAGGGAAAGATTGTGGTTATGGATGAAGTATGGTTTTGGTATGGTTAGGGTTAGGCAACTAAAACACTTGGTTTAGGTTAAAGAAAGATCATAGATTGTAAAAAGTAAAAACACAAATTGCAGGTGACAGCAGACAAACCACAGTTTCCTACATAAAAGTCAGACTACTGCACCATCCACCACACCGACATCCACACCCGTACTTTACGCTTCACTTCATAAAGGGCACACTACTTCCTCTACTGGCACTGGACATAAATCATGAGGTACAAAATCATTACCTTGCTACTATTTTTGTTTTTTTAAGATTATTTTTTGGACATTTTTTAATTCCACAGGACAGATGAAGACATGAAAGGGGAGAGAGAAGGGGAATGATGTGCAGAAAGGGCCGCAGGTCACAGTCGAACCTGCATCCGCTGCATCGAGGAGTAAACCTCTATATATGTGCGCCTGCTCTACCAACTAAGCTAACCTGGCCACACCTTGCTAGTTTAACTTCCATGCAAATCCTATGTCCTGTCTATTGTTATTGGTTCATTGAGGTAAGGTGGACGACTTTTTTTTTACCTTTGAAATCCACATTTCCAGGCAACTGCCTCCAAGAAGTGAAAGTCTGTCTGCTCCAAAAAATAAAGAAGTCCTCCCTGGAAGAATCATGTAAAAGATAAATGAGATCTAGTTTGAATTCTAAGATGTTTAATCATTTTTGCTTTGGGTATTGTAGCGACTTAGCAAAGTATCTCATCAATCTGAGCTGTGTGAGCACACCCAGAGTTTCTACCAAACACACTGATCTAAAAATATAAAACTATGTGCACAATCTCTCTCAAACACACACACGCACACACACACACACACACACACACACACACAAATCCACTACCTGCTTGTTTTTCTAAGTGTTATTTTAGCAGTGAAGCTTTACAGCTTCTTTGTTTCAAAATGTGTCACAATAAGAAAGTATCAGCCTGGTGTGAAATGTATCAGGGTGTGTGGGTAGGTGGAAATTGTGGGAGGTAAGAAGCATGACTTTTTATTTTTATTTGTTCATAAAAAAAAACAGCTTTGTTGACACAAAAGAACTAATGCATATGATTTGATTGCTTTTTAGTTTTCTTACAAAACATGAAGAAAAAACATGCTGTGCCATTTTGTATGTATACTAATTTCACCATCAGTTTATTTCTGTGTGCTCAGTTCAGAGATCCAGAATGTGTTTAGCCTGTTTACACCAAAACTAAGGGTTCAGGGAAACTGCTTGCCTACTGTAAAATTACACCTTCCAACAATTTCCAAAAATGTCATTTACCCTTTGTCCAGGGTAAGAAAGGAGCCCAAACCTGGCAACCTCTTTTCGTTCACTCACTGTGACTGAGACTGGTGATTACAGCGAGCAGAAGTCTGATGTGTGTTACTGAAGAAAAGACTAACAGAGTCTTTCTTCAACTTGCGTCATGTTGTTTTTACTCTCAACGATCTCTACCGGCATCAGCAACTTGTTGGAGAAAACACAAGCAGCCCAAACTAGGGATAGACCGATTATCGGCCCTGGACGATTATCAGGCCGTTTTTTGGCAGTTTGCAGATTATCCGTATCAGCGTTTTATTTGCCTGATAAACAATAAAGTTAATCAATCAAAAGGTGCACTACTTTGGATCGGCTACAGCTTTGTGTCTGTCTCTCTGCTTCGGTTTCGCCTCACCACTGAGTCCGACTTAATGTCCCGCCCACAACACTATCTGACTATCTTTTACTGTGGATTATGTTGAAAGTGTTCAATGTATTAAATAATTGTTTAAAGCATTCTAACAAATTTTTATTATTAAATAAATGTCTTTTGAGCACATGCTCTGCAGCCAGAAGCTTATTAATCCATAAATATTCTGTCTTGTAAAGTAGTAGCCCACTGAGGAGTTTGTTTCGATGCACTCGTGATGTGTTTGTGATGAATAGAAAGGAAACCCGAGCTCCCACTGTGTTGCCCTTGGACAGGTGTGTTTCTCTGCCGTTGGTTTCCTAGTGTTCTGGGTCGTTTCAGGCTGCCAACTCAATACAGCTCCTGCCAGCTTGTGGAGGTGGGAACCCTGATTAGTTGTGATTCTGTCTTCCTGCGTTTCAAACACTATTGCTTCATGATAGACTCACTGTTGATAGCGTTTGCCTGTTCTCCTGAGCCAGAGTTTTGTTCCAGTCTTACTCAAAACAGTTCTATGTTTTACCACAAAACTAAATTCTTTAGTTTGTTTCTGTCTATTTTGCAGCGTGCATGTATTGTTATATTAACAGGGGGGGGAGACACAATTACTTCTCAGAGACTCCAGCAGCTTAGTCTGCAAAGGGTCAAAGCTCAAGAGTGTGGACTCATGGGGTCACCGGAGCAGAGAGAAGCAGTCTGTGTAACTTCTGTCTTTACATGATCAGACAGATTAACTAATTACAGCGAGTGTCTGCGGAGGTCAACAGACAATCAAGTCTTTAGCTTATCTGCTGCTTACAGGCCCTCAGGAGGTCAAACACACATTACCTTGCTATCACCGCTAATCTCTGTCTCCCTGTCAGTCTCTGCTCCCTCCTCACAGGGACATGCACAGGTATGAGCTATTGTTGCCCGGGCAACAGCCCGTTTGCCCTGATTGGCTTAGCTGCCCCTCTGGTGAAAGATGTTGGTGGTGTGCTGTTGTGGCTGCATCAATACGATAATAAGCCCATCAAGTTAAATCAAATTAAATCGCTATATCATCCAGTCTTGGCCTCTGCTAGTGATAGGACAACCGACTCTTTTACGTGAGTCGGTTCAACCGGACGGTCGTTGGTTGGCCTACCGAGTTAATAGATTCGGTCACCGCTTCGCGTGCCCTCGGTGGCGGGGTGATCGCGTTCCCCCGCCAGGAACCAAGACACCGCAGAAGACTCAAGCGGTTGCGGTTACATTCGGTCTCGACATACTATTTACACACTCCTACTGACCGACACTAGACTCACGCACTGGCCACAGTTACATTCGGTAGCCTGGTGGGCGGTCTCCTCGTGACAGTCTAACTACCATGTAGCAACATTCACTTCTAACATTTAACTTAACAGAACTACCAAGATAACATTACGTGTATTTGTAGGTGATATAATACTTTTCCCTTGGTAATGTAGCCTATGAATTTCCATGAACACAATTCTAAAATGCACGAGATATAAAGGCTTCTGCTATCGGTTGATAACTCAAACTTGCCGAGAACCTAGACACCCGTTTGATTACATAGACTCATGCATTAGGCACGGTTACGGTCTCGTTTGGTAGCCTGGTGCGCGGTCTCCTGGTGACAGCCTACCTACCATGTAACAAACATTTAACTTAACATAACTACTAAGATAACATGACGTGCATTTGTATGTGATATCCATCGGTAATGTAGTCTATGAATTTGTATGTACACAATCATCTAAGATGCACGAGAAATAAAGGCTTCTGGGATCGGTTGATAACTCAAACTTGCCGAGAACCTAGACACCTGTTTGAATATAGACTCATGCAGTACCCTCAGTTGCCTAGTGCGCGGTCTAGGTAGCTCATTTCCTGATTGATTCTACCACCACCACTCCAGTGGAGGCGCTAATGAGCTAGATTACTACACACACAGTAGCAGAAGAATACCAGCTACACACAACCAAGCCCCCAGGAAGAGCGCCGAGTCTAAAAGCCACCATGGGCTTAGCGGATAACGGTGGTACTGCACCCCATGGCCCAGAAAGACTTCTCACATAGACTTTGCATGGCAAAAGAAACGTCTATATTTCAGCGGATAATTTGTTTCTGGGTATATCAACTTACCAGCCCGAACACTGAAAGGGTCCTTGTTTAAAACGTTACGTTTTTAACATTTTTAACATTCACTAGAAGCGAATCCAGAATTATTAAATTTGGCATGATGAACGCGCATAGTGGACGCGAGCAGAGCCGCGGGACTGCGCCCGCCCGCTCACATGACTGTTCTCCCTAGCTCATGTAGCTAGCTGTAATAATGGATATAGCTAATGGTTGTAATTCACCATGTGTTCTATTAATACATCCATGGTATTATCTTATGAAGTCATGATACATCCCAGGGATGTATGTAGCTGCTGTAAAGCCTGTTAGCTACGTGGATGTAACGTCATTAGCGTTTCCCAAACTGGCGGGCTATCGGCTAGCTAGCTAGTTGCTAACATCAGGGGTAGCTAGCATGGCTGTATTAAGATCTATACATAGCTAGCTATATGCCTACATAACGTTACTACAGACATAGTGATTACATCGCCTTGGTTCTCTCTTATAATACATCCGAGGGCTGTATGCTGTAAAGCTTGTAACGTGGATGAGAGCTGAAGCCATGGATGAGCATTGTTCACGAAACTGCAGGCTAACAGCTAGCTAGCGCTAGTTAGTAGGTAGCTAGCTAGTAGCACAACATAATTATTCAATCTCCTTGGTTGTCTAGCTAAATACATCTATCGTTTATTTAGCTAACCATGTAAACGATAGGGAACAACGAAAACAATGTTTAACGTTAGTGAATATTTTAGACAATGAAAACTGCGAGTTCATGAGTTCGCCACTAGTAAGAGACACGACAGAGAAGCTCATTAATGCGCATGTTGCTACCGGTTGCTACGACAACGCAAACAAATTGTTGCTAGTGCGCATGCCCATCGTGAGCCAACCAGCGTTATGGGCCAACAATGCGGAAGAGCCGAGCTCCATGTTTGCTTTATGCGCTTTTGAGCACTCTCATTGGAACGTACGGGGCTTCCTGCCGAACACTGTATCCAGTTCTCTTAATACATCCATGCACACAACAGCACGAATGAAGCAAGGGGGTAAGCCTCTCCTCGGACCGCAAACCTCCTATGGCGCCATTTTAATGCTACAAAGCGATCACCCCCCGTTAGCATTCCATTGACTGCCATTCATTTTGGCGCCACGTTGACAGCGAATAACTTTACGTCTGAAGCGTTTAAAGACTCTATTTGTCCATTGTTTATTTCTAAAGAAACACAACAATGTATAAAAGGCTCCATTACCTTGTACTTCACGTTATGGCTCCGTAGCAGACGTTTTTATAAAAATATAGGCTAACGATTGTGTCATAACCACGACTTACTGTCGCATAGTAGAGGAATTACCGTATAGTACAAGAGAAGCGCGCAGGCAGTTTCGTCTCACATTAGCTGTTTAAGTGCAATTACTAATGTTAACTAGCATTTTAGTTAGCAATAATTAGCCTGTGCCTATGTTATCTCCTTACATATACCTACGTTCTCCGTCTCTGCTAGATTGGGAATGATTGAGATTTCTCTTGGCACAGCTACCAGAAGACTTACAACTTTCAGACACGTTGTTCACGTCACATTTACAGCGTCTCTCTCAGTTGGAGGCTGCGCAGTAATGCTTAGCGCTCACCGGAAAAGTGCTTCTAATGGCCTTCACTGGTCTCCGTCCAGAGCAACGGGATCTGTTGGTCCACTCTTATATACTGTCTATGGAATGAAGTAAAAGAAAAAAAACAGGGTGAGTTGGTTCATTGACATATGGCACTCGAGTCTCCCAGTTCAGTGATACGAGTCGGGTTAATTAACCGGCTCTTCGGTCAGTTCGTCAACACTAGCACTCTGCCCCCAGTCACGTGACTTTGTTTATATTCTCACACATGGAGCACCGCATATGAAAGAGAGGGAACGCCAAGCCCTTCTGCCTCCACGTGAGTTTTTAAAGTTAAGGAGATTATGACATATGCCCTGTGAATAGTAACCAAAAACATCCACTTGAGCGTTGAATAAAGTTCAGCTTCAGCTTGTAAGGTTTGCATCACGTCGCGCAGCATTGCCTTATATTTACGTAAAATGCTACGTTATCAACCAAAGCTAATGACAGCCTATGTTGCAGCAGCAGACTAACGTAGCTACGTTATTACGTCCGTTACATCAGTGTGAGTTCTGTAGAGAAGAGAGAGCCTCAGGGATGGGATGGTTTGGGTGAGTTTTCAACCAACAATCAGATGTGACGTTAGTGAAAGTGAAAGTCGCCTTATTTTGTTATGAGATGATAAATTAATATCCCAATTGGTAAATGTAATAAACTTTGCATTAAGAAAAAAAATAAAAAATTATAGCCTAATGTTAGTTTTTGTGTGCTTAAGTATGCCTTCACAACAAAGACGACTGGAGAAGAGAGAGAAAGAGCTCAGAGAAGCAGCTAAAAGATCTGCAACTTTGCAGAGCTGGATTAAAACTGTCAGCAGACCAGTAGGCTAATAACTCATTAAAAACAAATGTTTCATTTAATAATGAATGCACAGTAAATTGTGTCTGTGGAGGGTATAGCATTTTGAATTAGTTATTATTTTATGTATATAAAGCTCCAATTCACAGAGCATTTGAGAACCTGGGGCTCGAGTAAAATACTTTTACTAGCTGTAGTCATGTTGTAATTGTTCTTTATATATAAACATAAATATTATTTATGGTGCCAAATCATAACATTAGTTATCTCAACCAGAATCATTGAGTGCATTGAGTGCAGCCAAAGGTCAACTGGCAGCACTAGTGTCAGTGTTCAATTATTTTAGCAGTGAAAAGTACAGTATACTGTATAAGTTACTTTATTCAGATTCTAAATAATTGTATTCTAGATGAGGCCTACCACAAGGCTACAGACCAGAGAGGGAGGGAGAGCATGCAGAGCATCGCTCAACAAATCAGACGGCTACATAATGAGTGTGGTGAGTGTTCCTATAAAAGGGCCATGTCAGTAAAAGCGTGATAAGGAAAAAGATAGATGCTGCGGACAATAGTATTCTTAATTTAAAGATACATTATAGAATTTATTCAAAATTATAATGTTTCTTTTGGAGAAATCTCCATCTTTGAAGGCTGGGGGAGGGGGGGTTGCCTTTTTTTTCCAGATTAGAGCAATAGCCCCCTCCAAATGTCTGTGCACGTCCCTGCTCCACTTCAATACCTCTCTCTCACAAATATACACAGTGCATTTAGTTACCTGCTTTCTGCAGTGAACTGATTTATTATACGTCATGTAAACAAGAAGACATGTTTCCTTTACTCGTGTTCAGACACGTAACCAGCTTTTTAATGGGATTTGTTTTTCGTGTGCACATGTGCATGACAAAACTTCGGTAAGGGAAAGTACCTCTGTGTCATTTTGGGAATAAACTGGAAAGATAATTACTCATATTCAAAATAACGAAACCTACAAACTGAGTCAAGTTGATTTTGAGTCATGTTATACAATTGAAAACGTAACAGTAAAGGTTAAAAAAACAAAGGTTTCCACAGCTAAATATCAAACTGCATAGTAGAATTCAGACAAAGTAACTCTGTGTGCTCTTTCTCTACAGAACATGTCCTCTTACTGCAGCATCAATCTAAATGCTCACACCGAAAAGGTCTCTTAAGTCACTAATACACTTATAATAAGCCAGCCTAAGTTAAGAAATGTACAATGCAGTCATATGTTTAGGAACAAGTTGCAATGTTATGAGAATAACATTTCCAGAAAAGGTCCAGAATGACCATCCATCCATCTTCGTCCGCTTATCCGGTCCAGAATGACGCTCCAACAATACATTTAGAATTTAGTGAGAAAGATTTAACAATAAAATAAGAATAAAGTCTTAATATATTAAAGTCTCAGCATTATTGTCATTGTGCAATACAGGATTGCACAATAAAATGCAGTTGTAGCTTCACGGCACACACAGAAAATATATAAACACATTCAAATATTTAAATTAGAATAGAATGAAACAATGTAATAGAACAAAGTATATAAAAGTAGCACTAAAGAGATAATCTAAAAGATAATCGTATGACTTTATTTTTAAAATATTACCAACTTTAACTTCAAATCCTCCCTGTAAATTGTAGTTTAGGTGGTATCGGAGAAATCTGCTTACTGACCAGCTTCATGTAAACACAGGTTTACTGTTTCAATCTTCCTTGAAACTTTCGTTCCACTGCAGCGTCATGCTCTTGTAATATCAACAGGCTGTCATACACTTACCATTTGTTTCCATTTGTGTGCATCCATGTCCCAGAAATGCTTGTTACTAACCTAGCTCTGGGGTGTTTACTCCCCGGAGTCCTTATGTTTCTTTTCTCGCCCAGAATATTCCCTTGGATTAGGGTGGCACCAAGATCTTGGTTGGAGCTGTCACTGTGGTCCTACGCTCTGCGATGCCCTGCAGTGCACGGCTGCGTCCTACTGCGTCCTGCTACGTCTACCCATGCTCTGCTGTGCCTCGCTACATCCTGTAACACCCTTCAGTGCCCTGTTATGACATGAACTACTACGACTATCATTTGTAGTTCACTGTTCCATTATCTTTGTCACTATTATTGCCACTGTTCATCACATCCCCAACCGGCACCGTCAGACACCGGTACCAAGAGCCTGGGTCTGCCGAGGTTTCTTCCTAAAAGAGAGTTTTTCCTCGCCACTGTCGCATTAGCCACTGCTAATGCTTGCTCTTGGGGGAATTACTGGAATTGTTGGGGCTTTGTAAATTATAGTGTGGTCTAGACCTACTCTATCTGTAAAGTGTCTTGAGATAACTCTTATGATTTGATACTATAAATAAAATTTAATTGAATTGAAATTCTATACAATCTTTCTTCGACCAGCCCCTCCCTGCATTTTGTCCCCACTGACACTGTGTACATTTTCTTGAATTTGAAATACACAAATCAACGTTTATCTTTCCAAGTAAACACTGACTCAAGGAGATTGATCCATAACCCTTCGAATGTATGACGTTTTTGCTGATTTTGCTATATGTAAATTGCATGACGGCGTCCTCCTGCTGCCTGAGTCATTAAACTGCACTGGTGTTTTGTTTCACATTTATTCGGCATGATCATACTACCCTCATAAGAAAATAGCACTGCCATGTCTTACAGGACGAACACACACATGCAGACACACAGTTCAAGTAAGCTAAAGTGCCAGCCTCCCTGAATGACGACGTAGAATTGAAATGTAATCAGGTGACATTAAATCTTTATCTGGAACAGTAATCTGGCAAATCATGCTCTTTGTGCAGACAAATGTTCTGCTTATCACAGAGAGTCAAATATCGAGCAGTGATGTTTCTACCTTTGTCTCCCTTTGTCTCAGTCAGAGCTTCTGCCGTTTGGTTATCTTTATCACCGGCTGTACTGTAAAGCTTTAAATTATTCAGTGCACAGATCAAGAGAAAGAGAGTGGGAAAGGGGGGGAGAGACATTATCTTTGACAGCAGCCTCTATTTTCCTCCTCTTCTGTCTCACTGCACATCAGATCAGACAGTGTTTACCAGAATAAACCCTGTCCTCCTTCCTCATCTTTGCTCTTCCTGTAGATGCTCTCTCATTCACTTGTTTGCTGTGCAGTTATTGCTGGACAGACGCGTTAGGTTTACTCAGCAGCTGTAGATTATCATCTCCTGCACAGTGATCCTGATCCACAAATGATACAGCGGAACATTCAGAAGCATAATGTTGATGCACTGATACAACCAAAGACTCTGGTGCTGGGTCCCACTGACTGCCACAGCACCCCCTGCCTTACTCATCTAACGTAGGGTATACTGCAGTATAGAGTGCCTATTATTCTTTCCAACGTCTGATTCACCAAATTATTTTTAACTCACAATTTTGGGATTTCAAGTCTTATAACTGTCTGTTGTTATATAGTGTCCCAGAGTGATTTCTGTAGTGTATCATAGTGTTATTGTCAAGTGCCCGGTAATATTTCCTATAGTGTCTTATTCTTATATGGTGTCCTATAGTATTTTCTCCAGTGTTTTCTTATTGTGTCTTACAATGTTTTCTCTTGTGTTCGACTGTATTTCTTTTTATTGTACTTAATACATGGGGAAAATAGAGACACTGCTGGTACACTTCCGTATTAGCGTGGTGTTTTTTAGTCAGTGCACAGCGAGACAGCTTGAGCATGCAAAAATGTGAAATTTGTCTTCAGGCAAGCATAATGAATGGAGGTTTAATATGAGCTTTTCTTACAAGGAAATTCCTATTTTCCTTAGTACCAGATTATGTCCAGGAAACTTCCTGGGAAATTATTAAAGCACAATTCCGGCACAAAATGAACCTAGGGGTTAATAACAGATGTGTACCCACTTGATCGTTCTCTGGGACATGTTTTCATGCTAATCGAATGTGTTTGTAGCTTGAAAGAAGCTAGCGCAGACCGCTGATTAGCTTACAATGCTAGTATTCGGGGCACAGGGAAAGTAAAAACAAATTGCTATTTTGTACCACTAAAAGGCTCAAAATATCACCAAACTTCAACGGTAGCATAATGAGGGTCCCTAAATGTTAACCGAAGCATTGAGAACTTTATTGAAAGACAGTTTATTGAAAAGATAGATTATAAAGACACTTGCGTTCATGTTTACATGCAGCCACCGTCTTGAAAATCAGTCATGACTTACAGGTGGCGATGCAAACTAAAATCAAAAGCAATTTGCTCAATATATCTGAAATAATCGCACTCTGCATAACTTGTCTAGTGTACTTACTCAGTGGATAACTGTCCATCTGGTCCCTCCGGTCTGGGTCGCCGTCTCCAATTTATTTTCGGGACATGGAAAAAAGTTTCACATACAGCCCTGTTTGTCAGAGAGGGGAAATCTTCAGACTGTACTGCGTCTCTTGGGTGTCGCGACGTAACAGGTCCCACTCCATGCAACACAGTAGAGCTTAGATCGGCCCAAAAAATCAAGCCCGAACCTACCCGAGCCCAAGCACGTTGTGTCCGAGCCCGGCCCGGCCCGAAACATTAACTGTAATTATGAGCCCGAGCCCGATTTAAACCCGACAATTTTTTAATACGTGGGCCGTTATAACTGACGTTCTCAACTACAATTCAGAGTTGTTTGAACTGCAGAAATCTGTTTAGAATAATACAACAAGGACGAAGCCTGTAAACTGCGCTGTTTGTTTAGAATGGAACGGATCGCAAGTGGATCCGAATGAAGAAACGTAAAAAAAAAAAAAAAGAAACAATGATGAACAACATATTGTTGTCACTGCCCACGACTTGTTTAAACTACTTCCATACCTCCGACTTTCCTCCACACTTGCTTAAAGTTAATTCTCCTGTTTTTCTTTTTTTCTTTACATCTTCAAGCTCCCGGTGTGATGCGTGCGAGAGGAGGAGACTCCGCGCATGACACGTGCTGCATTTTGTAACTGCAGCCTAACTTTTGTACACATTTGTTACTTTTATATAGCCTATATATATATTTATTATATTTCTGATTATGGCATAGCTATCTCCCCACCCAAATAGGATAATAAGGTAATGGATAAAAAAAAAAAAAAAAAAATTGCTTGATCAAGGGTCCGGCCCAGGCGCGGTCCGGCCCGGCCCGAGGATGTGGCGGAAAATAACGGCCCGAGCCCGACCCGAGGTCCGGTCGGGCTCGGGTCGGGCTCGGGCTTGGGCCGAGAATCTAAACTCTACAACACAGACACTCCTGTTCGGTGGCCATAGCTTCACAATGTCCGCAGGTACACCGCCAGTTTCCCGAAGTACGAGGCCGTGTTGCGGCATTGACTACCGGTAACTCTCTCTCTCTCTCTCGTAGCCCTTTCACAGCTCTTCGTTCAATAAACTGTCTGTACACTTACAAAGTTCTCAATGCTTCGGTTAACATTTAGGGACTCTCATTATGCTACCGTTGAAGTGTGGTGATATTTTGAGCCTTTTTAGTGGTATAAACAGCGATTTGTTTTTACTTTCCCTGTGCCCCAAATACTAGCGTTGTAAGCTAATCAGCGGTCCGCACTAGCTTCTTTCAAGCTACAAACACATTCGATTAGCATGAAAACATGTCCCAGAGAGCGACAGAGTGGGTACACATCTGTTAATAACCCCTAGGTTCGTTTTGCGCCGGAAATGTCTTTTAAGGACAATATTCTAAGATTACAGACTAAAATAAAGCGTTACAAAATGTTCTGTAGTGTAGTGTTGTTTATATGACATCTTAACTGTTTTCAGTAATGTCCTAAAATGTCAAAACGTAAATTCAACATGACAAAAAGTATCAAAAATTGAACTCTAGATGGATTATCACCCGAAGAAATGTCACAGAAAACCTGGCTTTAACTCAGAGGCCTCTAGTTTCACAATGATGGTAGTTTGAGCTGGTTTGAGATCTGTAAAGTTTCTGTTCATCAATGGGATCCCTCAGCTTTCCCGAAACTACATTTTATCATAAAATGTGTGTTGAAAATCTTGGTCCCTCATGAACCTAAACTCATTGTCTCTTCATCATTTAGGTCAGGAGCTGTCCTTGCATTTGACTCATCTTTATAAAACATGAACATGTTTATCTCTTTAAACATAGAGATAGAGAGACATAAAAATAAATCTAAAAAAAAATATATATATATTTTTCTTCTTCCTCCTTGATGCGTACATCCCAGCTGGTGGAGCTCTGTCGGTAGTAGTTCGCTGACAGGGCTGTAGTCATGTCCACCTTTGTCGAGTCCAAGAACAGGGCTTGTCGAGACCGAGTCAAGGCCGAGTCCAAATGAGAGACAGTCAATCCCGAGACAGGAAAAAAAAGAATCCTCTTCAAGACCACTTACTTACCTGTTCATAATTTGTGTGATGTGAGAGACAGTATATCTTCTATTTTAGGATGATAATTTTGCTTTAATATTTGTGATAATCAAAAAGCAAGTGCAGAGTAACACACTATAGGATCAAATTAGGCCATATTATTTACTTAAAATATAAAATGGAACTGTTCCCATTCTTGAACTTATTACTTGTCCTGAAGAATTCATGGTACACAGTGCTCGCTGACATTGTGTCTGTGGCCAAAATGAACATGATTGATACTGATGATTGAGGTATATGATGCAGACAGGTGTATACCAGGCGACCAATCTCGATACCTGTTCGCGCTTCATTAATGGTTTTGTTTTGAAGGGAGGAAGTTACTTTAGAACAAAAGCATTTAGTGCTGGACTTGGTCGAAACCAACTAGAATATTTGGCGAGTCCAATGGCTGAGTCTGAGAGTCCAAATACCAACGAATCCAAGACAAGTCTGAGACAACAGAAAAGCGTCTCGAGACTTGAGACCTGAGGTTTCTTTAAGACCTGTAAGCAAAATGATCATAACCCAAAGGAATAATGGCCAAAACAACAAAATCAGACCCATGTTGTTAAGAATAACATGGATTTTCCTTTAATCAAAAAAGCTATCGACTCTCCTTAGATGTAAGTTTGTAATGGAACTCCTGCCTTTGATAAGAGGCCTGAAAGAGCATCATTGGATTCCTCCCGTCCATGAAGCTAAAAGCCTCAAGCTCTTTGTGTCCTTTCTGTCAGTCTGTAATCATCAAACATGAAACAGTATAAAAAGAGTGAACGACAGAGCTGCTGAAGGGCCTCGCAGGAAGACGGTTGAACAGAGTTTAGAGGAGAACAATGAGACCTTGTCCTTGCCGAGCCACTCTAGATTCTAGATATATTATTAAACACAAAACCCAGTTTCCTTACTTTTAAAGAAACTGATTTCATATTTCTGGCTAAGGACAAAATCCAGAGAAATCCACCTGTCGACATTTCTTGGCTGCAGTTGAGACGTGTTAAGACAGTTCACAGTGTCAATAACGTGTCACTTAATTGCACCCTCCAGCATTTAATATTCAGTATAGACAACAAATATCCCTGAGGGGGCGTGATTAATACGATTTATTTCATATTGTGAGTCATTTTCAGCTCAATGATAAATGATCGCTTCATATTTCATGTCATGTAATATTGTGCTGTGATATATCGTCACACTTCTTGCATGCGTGGATACACAAGAGGAAAGCTAGTCAATAGCCTATGCAGCAACAGAAAGTTGAACATTCACGTAAAGTGGAATTAAGGAGGAGAAGAGCGACAGAGACGTACAGAAGCAGGGAAACTGTCAGATTGGTAATTCATTCATGCTCTTGTGCATATCCTTCAGTTCTCTGTGTGTGTTTAGAGTCCATTTGTGTGTTTTCTGCACCTGGTGCATCCTGCAGCAGCCTAAGAGGAAAAGGAAGAGGAAGCCTGAGCTAACACTCTCACACACACACACACACACACACACACACACACACACACGCAGCCTATTCACACTCATACACAATGAGTTTCTTCTGAGTCAAGGTCTCAGGTCATTGTTCGAGGAGCTGCTCTGATAGAACTGGAACAAAGAGCACAGCAACAACAGAAGACTCAGCAACACAACACAGTGCCAGAGTGTGTGTGATGACTGTATTGTTCCACATTTATATGTATACATCATAAACAATAAGGAATACTATGCATGCCTCATGATCATGTACTCAGAATGCTTCATGTGTAAATGTTAACTTATATTAGCTGTAAAATGCACTCAGATATTAAAAATAAAAGCAGTAATTGTGGAGAATATTCCCCTTTAGAGGTTCAATTATTGATGTTTAACCTCTTGAAGTCCAATGAGATTGGTCTCCTCCCGTCTCCTCTTTCTGTAGCTCGTCATGTCAACTAGTCTATATCCTCGACGTTCCACTTCCGGGATTGCTCCCGTGCCGCATGTCTTTTCGCCGATGTCTGTTTCCTTCCACTTTCTTTGTGTTGGAATTTTAAACTCTGGTGGATTTATAAGGGAATATGGTTAACTACTCTTCAGATCTCTGCAGGGTAAATTGAGACCGCTAGCTAGACTATCTGTCCAATCTGAGTTTTTTCTCGCACGACTAAAACAACTTGCGGAGCTTAGTGCCGCCCATGACGATTGTGATTGGTTTAAAGAAATGCCAATAACCCAGAGCACGTTTCTCTCCCGTCCAACAAATCCAAATGTTATATCTCTGATCTCAGGAGAACTCTGGGTTTTCATTTAAAGCTGCACTTAGCAGCATCCGGCCATAATGGGTCAAAAGTATTAAAAAAAAACACAAAACAGGTCGTTATGTACTATTGGCTCATGAACAGTATATACTAAAAGCCAAAACACATTGTTTTATCCCTTTATTGTTGGCAATTTTTCCATTACAGTAAATAAAGATCAGTTTCAAGAGTTTTCAGGAGGTTATCATACAAAACTGTATGAGACAGGTCTAACATAGCCACAGCTTTGAAAGGAAAATGTTTAAAGGTCAAGATTCAGAGACCTAAAAGACTTACAGTTTACTTTTAAAGACTTGATTTAAATACAGTTCAGCAGCAGCAACCCCCTTATACTACAGTGAGTCATTTAATTCAGTGAGTGTGTCAAAAAAAAACCTTAATGGAGATTCAGCATTCAGAATGAAGTAACTCAGATCAATTATGTGTGTGTGTGTGTGTGTGTGTGTGTGTGTGTGTGTGTGTGTGTGTGTGTGTGTGTGTGTGTGTGTGTGTGTGTGTGTGTGTGTGTGTGTGTGTGCATGTGTGTGAGTGTGCTGTCAGCCTGTCCTTGCTGTGTCCAGCGGTGACAGCAGAAGCTTTGGTCCTGTCACTGCTCATTGCTGCTTTACATCCACAGCGCTCACAACGTGTCAGTGTTTCTGTTCCACATGGGAGCCAGTGGGGTATTATTACCATCTGGCTATAAGGCTATACTGATGTCAAATATAGGCCAGTGAACACACACATACATACAATCACACACACGTACACACTGATCATCCACACAGTGCGCTGTTAGCACTTGGAGAGCAACAGGGGGAAGGAGGCGACGTGTATGAGGCCAGCCTCTGTGACAGTCCATCCACATTGACTGCCGGCGCTCTGGTGGCGGTTGGCCTGGTTCCTTCTCATTGCTCTGTGACATTCCCTCAATCAGCACTGTACCACACACACACACATGCTCACACATGCAGAGTGATATCCTCCAGTGGCCCTCATTGTCTCACTAGACTATCCATATGAGTCATTCTTCCCCTGGCTACAGCTTCCAGTAAAAATACACTCAAACGCACACTAATTTGTCCCTCTTTATTCAGCAACAATAAAGATCAACACATGTGGCCTGTTGCAACACAGATAAGGTCAGCTATTCAGGAAAATAGCTCCTTTTTCAGCCCCTTTATAGAATAAATACTCCCCATTTCTGGGAAGAGAAAAAGTATAATGTTCTGATAAAATAACTATCTGCCATCTTAAGGCTGATTTATAGTTGTAGGTGGCCTACGCTGTTATGCGCATTTATACTTGTGCGCTGCTGGTGTGTCTGTGTCATTCTAGCGTATCTCTTTAAGAAAATAGCAGAGCCGGTACATAGTGTCTGTGACTGAACCAAACAGTAACCAAAACTTTGAGATAGAGGCTGAAAAGCCCCATAGAGCTGCAGATTTGTCTGATCATCATCTCTATGGGTCGTCACAGTAAGCAAACACTTTCGTTTTATCTGTGCTCACTGAAAGATATTGATTAGAGGAGCTTTCAAGTAAGAGTGTATTTGCATATTTTCTTAGGAAATTTAAATATTCCAGGCACCCATCTATAAAGCTCAGTGCATTTTATTTTATGACACCAAACCAGGCTGAATGATGAACAATGACATATAGCAAGGTATCATTCTAAAAAGAAACAGTCGGTGTCCATGGTTATAATAGGCCTATATAAATTGTTTTTGCATAACTGGTCGAAAACAGATGAATTATCTTCAGCACTTATCCCTGGTGAGTTTCACCTTGCCCAGCAGTCTTCTGAGAGCTGTTGGTCTCATTAATCTCTTGTTTTTTCTCCCCTGCCTGCTTTCCTCTCTTTTTTTTCTTCTTCCCTCATCCCTCGCTCCTCCTCTCTCCTTTCCAGACAATGATCCAATTAGCTGCTAGCTGCGGTGGCACCAGTTGCCTACAGATGTCAGATGCCTGTGTGTGTGTGTGTGTGTGTGTGTGTGTGTGTGTGTGTGTGTGTGTGTGTGTGTGTGTGTGTGTGCAGTAATTACCAGTCTGATACTCCTGCAGCTCAGTAACCTTGCTCTGAGTTCTGACTCCATGCCTCACACTGCTGGTGTGCACCGCTCTTTAAAGGGTACATAGAGCTGTGAACAAGTTATATCGCTTTAATCAACTGTACTGGTGTAGAAGTCATGGATGAACTCACACTGCAGTCATAGTAATATACCACGTCATCACTAATGGGGTTACATTTGAAAGCTCAGTTTATGTGTGTTCATGCATTTCAAGATCAGTTTCTTAAAGCTCACGTCCACCTAGATGATCTGATCCATCTAAAAGAGCTCTAAATGTTTGTTTTGTCAGAACATAAAACATTAAAACAACAAATCTGCACTATGCAATGGCTAGACAGGCATTACATGAATGCCATACATGGCTCACCATCCTTCCTTTTTCATAAATATATAGTAGTATACTAGTTTGCAACAAGAAATTGGAAGGACATTTTATAAATAAATTGTAAAATAATAGAAATAAGAATAATAACAAAACAAAATACAAGAAACAGAAAGAAATGTGATACATCCTGAATTATGTTTTTGTTATTAATGAGGTAATTAAAAATGTCAAAATATTCACACTTAACATATCGGTAAATGCTGATTGACAACACATTTCATTTGTGTTTCAGACAATATTCGCTTGTGGCAACTAAAGCATGACTCATGTTTTCATGATTAAGTTAGAACACTCATAGCATTTGGTTATGTTTTAGGAAGGTAACAAGAATCAGGTACAACATATTTCAGACAACAATTACATTTTCCTCCTTGCACATAAATGTAATGTGGTGCAGTAGAGCCAGACGTGCCTGGGTCTATACTGGGTTTACACTCACTACTGTGTTCCCTGCGCATCTTTCCTCACATTCTCATTCCCCAGCTGTCCTCCAGATGCCCTCAGTGTTCCCACCTAAGTCACCTGTCTCCACACCCACCTGCACACCTGCTCCTCATTACCTCCAGTATAAATACCTGCTCTCTAACCCTGTACCTTGTTGCTAGGTTGCTTCTGTTTTCTTGTTGCCATAACTTTCCAGACATTTCTGCTTGTCAGGATCCTGTTCCCTGAATGGTAAACCTGCCAGTTGGATTGGTTTGCCTGCTTTGACTGTCTAAGATTGCCACTATTGCCTCTTATAGTCTTAAAGTCCCTTTAAATGTTTTGTTTGTTTGTTTGTTTGTTTGTTTGTTTGTTTTTGCCACTGTGCTCTTTTAAATTGATATTCAATTCAATTGTATTTATAGTGTCAAATCATAACAGAAGTTCTATTAGATATGGCCAACATGTTACCTATTTACACATTAAAGCGTAACTCTCGCCAAAATGCAACCTAGGGTCTTTTTGTGAATGTACCCGAGTCAAACTTTCATTTAAAAGCATATTTAGGACGGAATCACCACTTTTAAGATTTACCGTATTTTCGTTTTTCGGTCAAATGGCCTTTTGAATGGGAGTGCTAGGGGCACTTTTATGCTAGCCTCAAAATAGCTATTTTTAAAACACTAAGAAGGCTCGACACAACATGAAACTTTACTCGAAGTATGACCAGGGGCTCTACACCTTAACGAAAGCATTGACAACATTGTTTGTGTACACAGAGTTTACTAAAAAAAGGTTTTGAGCAACTCACTGTAGCTGTTGTTCGTCCGGTCGCCGTCTATCGAGCCAGTCAAAAATAGTCGAGGGAGGAGAGTAAAGATGGAAAGCTCCAAAAGCTTAGTTCCATATAAATGCACGGATAATTTGTTGTTTTGTCGTTAGTGAAACACAATATTGACCATGAAAAAGGAGCCTCATATAAGAATGACATTTCCTCCTATGGAGTCCGTTCATTCGCATTCGGAGATCGCCTATTTTTGATTGGGAAAATGGCGGATAGTGTAAACAACAACTGTTAACGTGAGTTGCTCAAAACCTTTCTTTTTAGTAAACTCTGGGTACACAAACAATGTTGTCAATGCTTTCGTTAAGGTGTAGAGCCCCTGGTGATACTTCAAGCAAAGTTTCATGTTGTGTCGAGCCTTCTTAGTGTTTTAAAAATAGCTATTTTGAGGCTAGCATAAAAGTGCCCCTAGCACTCCCATTCAAAAGGCCATTTGACCGAAAAACTAAAGTACGGTAAATCTTAAAAGTGGCGATTCCGTCCTAAATATGCTTTTAAACGAAAGTTTGACTCGGGTACATTCACAAAAAGACCCTAGGTTGCATTTTGGCGAGAGTTACGCTTTAAGCAGATATGGAGCAACCTGCATTTGGAGTCATGTTTCTGGTTTTTACTGTAGCTCTGTTTTTCTTCCTCTGGAAAATAGCTGGCTCTTTAGCAACTAAATACTCCACTATGTTTACTGGCCTGTCGCTATCTCTGTCTATTTGTCGTTTGGTGCTGAATAAGTAGTGTATGGTCGGATTTTGGAGCTTTTTTTACTTTCCGGAAATGATACTAAAAGAGGTGAGAGTGAACCAGAACAGTAAAAGTTCTGGGCCAGAAAACTAAAACAATAAGCTGAAAGATGCCAAAAATATGAAAAGCTCCATATAGCTGAGGGGAACTGTGATAATTCACTGAGGGTTGGTCACTACAGCTGACCCCAACTGTTAATCTAAAAATATTGATTATAGCTGTTTTTATTCAACCTGCAGCATGTGTTCTCTTTCTTCTCGCCTGTACCTGAACTGTGACACAATTATGTTTGCACAGACACTGATACATGCATCCATCATGTGAGTTTTGAATTAAGATATACTGAGCTATTCTTCAATAATAATTCATTTATCAAAAGTTTAAAACGCCATCCAGTCTTGTTTAAGATGTCTAAAATTGATGATTTTTTTTTTGGCATTTTAGGCCTTTATTTGTTAGGACAGCTTAGACCTGAAAGGGGAGCGAGAGGGTGAACAACACGCAGCAAAGGGCCTCAGGTCAGAGTCGAACCCGCGGCCGCTGCGCCGAGGAGCAATTAAACCTCTATATGTGGGCACCTGCTCCACCAGGTGAGCTATCCAGGCGCCCAATATGTCTAAAATTATACATTATATGAATATACTCGACAATGGAACTCACTAATTTATTATGTTTATATTTGATAATTCTGCATTAGTGATTTATGTTTATGTAGCACGGCAAAAAGTATAGTGGAGGCCCTGGTTTCTATCTTGTCTGGTATATTCATAGTCAATGTTTTTTGCTAAGATTGAACCATGTGCATTGATCTGAAGCTTTACAGCCTTACAACTGTGTTTTAAAAAAAGCTGTTTGCCACATAAAGGAAAGGCCATCATTTTCTATGTATTCAATGTGAACAGCATTTTTGAAAAGCGTGGGCGTGGAATCTGCTGGCTGAGTGTTGATTGAAGGCCAAATCTAAGAGAAAAAATAATAATTTCAAAATGTGCCTGCATTATTATGTATGAAAGAGACATCATGTATTTGTGTGTTTGAAGGTGCATTACTGATCTATTGTCCATCAGTCTCTTCTCTCTTCCCTTTCCCTCCTTTGTCCTTTTCTCTCCATCCTCCAAGCCTCTTTCATCAAGGTCCTCAGGTCAAAGGGAGCAGCAGCTGCCTGAGGCTGTTTAGGATTCAGAGGGTTTGACCTCTGACCTTTTATGTTACAGCAACGTGCCATCCATTTATACTCAATTTAACACAGCAATATGAGTGAAGACAGAACAGGGCAGAGCAGAGCAGGATCAATGCGGGAGCATGCCTGGAATTCAGCAGCAGGGCTTCATCTTTGTACATGGGGGGGGGGGGGGGTTGCTTCAAGCTTAGACTTATAACAATTTATTGTTTGGAAGCTCTCAATATCAGTAGATATTATTCAATGTTTTTTCAATGTCTTTATAAAGGCATGTGTCTCACAAAGAGATCATCATTTTCATGAGTACTGTATTGTGGAATTATTTAAAATCATTATATTTATTATTTATAATCTAATACAACGCCACATGGACAAGCCATGTAGTATCAACTGCTGACACAATTGGTTTATTAATTGATTATTTGAGGGATAGGAAATTAATTGGCAAGAATTTTGATTACTTCATTTGTCATTTATCAAGCTTCTCAAATTTTCAGATTTGCAGTTTTTCTCTGTTTTGTATGATTGTAAATTAGATATCTTTGGGTTTGGGACTGTTGGTTGGACAAAATAACAAATTTGAAGATATAAATTTTCTCTGTTTTCTGACATTTTATACATTAAAAGATGAATTGACAATGAAAACAAGAACATGAGTCTACAGCCGTACTAGCGGCTCTGTGGGGCTGTACTTACAGCACAATGACAGTGCTAACATGCTGATGTTTAGCAGGTGTAATGTTCACCATGTACACCTTCTTAGTTTAGTGTATTAGTATGCTAACATTCCCGGACTACCCGATCCGTACGGAAAACCAGATTTGTTCAGGTCCCACCCCCTGACCAGTGGGCTATCCTAACCCTAAAGTCAGTGCCTAACCTCAACCATCTATGCACATGCTTGGAACAAATCGGGTTTCTGGTACAGATCGGGCAGTCACAACACTAAACACAAAGTGCAGCTGAGGCTGATGGGAATGTCATTGGTTCTGTAGGCATAAGTAAGCTATTGGACAAATTAAAATTTTGACCAGATGATGGTGCTTGATGAGAAGTTAAAGCTTTAGTGCATAACTTTTTGATATTAATGAACGTCCGTTACATTCAAGCCATTGCCAAATGAGTTGCTACAAAGCTAATTAAGACTATCAGCTCCACAAAACTCTCTCTGTATTTCTCAGTATGGCTATGTTCAGAAGATTGTGTCGTCCGGTGACTATCGCACGCAGAAACTCAAGTGAAGATAATTACCTCTTCTGAAGAGTCCATCATGTTTTTTTAATCCTCCGTGTCCTCCTTGGCTACTAGCAACAGCGTGGAGGAGGGGTGGGGGTGGTGCGCGATCACGGAAGGCTTGTATCATGTGGACGCGCCTACAATTTTGTTGTCATTACTTAGAATTCCTCATGGGGGTGACAGAAACTACACACTATAGCTGTAAGGGATCATCCTGAGGGGAACTTGAATGTCTGTACAAAATTTCATGAGCTCCATCCAATGGTTCTCGAGACATTTCACTCAAACCCACAAATGTTAACCTCTTGTGGCACTAGATGAAAAGGCAGGGGATCACCAAAGTCATTAGGATTCATTGTCTGGGAACCATGAATGGCTGGACAAAGATTTTGTGAAAGTTATTTTTGTAGATGTTGAGATATTTTATTGGATGACTGAAAACTTTGACCTGCTGGTGCTAGATGAAAATCAGTGGGATCACCAAAATTAGTATCATTCTTGGCCAATCCATACAATAGTTGTTGAGATATTTTAGTCTGGACCAAAGTGATGGATGGATTAGCCACCACTTTTGTGGTTAGTTGCAGTCCAAGTATTGTCAATGCATTGTCTGTAAAACAGTGTAGCCTATCATATAAAAGTGGATGACACAGTCCCAATTCCCACCCCTAATATCAAGGTCCAATCGGTCCAGCCCTATCCCATCTTAGATTCACTCATTTAATTCGTTTTTAAAGTCCTGAGGAGGTAAAACTCACCAACATTCAACAAGGAAAAAAACATAATTTTGTATAGAAATGTGTCTTTTTTCCCTGTCTTATTAATCTTCTCACAACCCATCAGACAAGCCGTCAAGGGGTCCCAACCCCCACATTGGGATCCACTGTCTTAGTGTATATGCCTCAGGCTGTAGTTTATATTTGGTTGCATTACACACCTTATCTGGGCCCAGACTGCCATCATATACTAATTTATTTTAAAATGAATCTCTCTGCATCGCCTTGAGATGTCAAAATTAAGGCATCTACTTGAGAAATGTATTCAAAGGAGAATCAAGGACCTCCTTAAGCGTTTTGACAAATCTGGTGAGATAAAGAATCATAACTGTCAGATTCAATATAGAAACTAGGCCAGGTTAAAGTGATGTTTTTGTCAAGCCATCATAGGTTTTTGGTATTTGGGAATTTCTCTCTCAAGTTGCTGAAATTGGAGGGGAGTTGTATGTGTGTGTTAGTAAAGATCACCTGCTGCAGATTCTGTTAAAAAATATCAAGTTTATCAAGTAGTCTTAAAGCAATTTGACTTTTTTAATGTGGAATTCATCACACCACAGGATATTTGGATCTTTTCTTTAAATTAGTTATAATTTGGGGCCATAAAGGTGCTGGAAGATTTTAAAGTGCCCATATTATGAAAAAAATCACTTTTTCTGGGATTTGGGGTGTTATGTTGTGTCTCTGGTGCTTCCACACATATACAAACTTTGAAAAAAATCCATCCATGCTGCTTAGAGTGAGATACGGTTTCTGAATGTGTCCTGCCTTCAGTCTCTGGGTGAGCTGGTCAAAATCGGTAATAGATTATGGTGAACTTGTGTGTGTTGTAGCATGCTAATGCTAATGCTAACGCTAGCATGCTAACGCTAGCATGCTACCTCGTTCTCAATAGCAAAGCACTGCTACAACACACACAAGTTCACCATAATCTACAAAAGAACTACTTACATGTGCGCCCTCATTTAGAAGTCTCCCAGCTAATCCTGCCTTGTAACTGACCGAAGTTGTAGAAACAGCCTTTCTTTTACTGTCTATGGAGCTAGCTAGCTGACATGATCTACATCTGAGCTACTGGGCATGTGTAAGTGCAATCAAAGATAGTACAGAAGAAGAAGAAGAAGAAAAGAGGTCTTACTCTGTAGCTAAAACAGAGACCAGCTGAAAAGAGGATCTGCAGCACTGAGAGAGAGCACTGCAGTACAATAAAAATATGGTGTTTTTTGAAAATTAAACCATGTAAACCTATTCTGGTACAACCTTAAAATACAATTATGAACCTGAAAATGAGCATAATATGGGTGCTTTAAGCTCAGGCAGAAAATATCAACTTAAACCTAAGAAATTTAGAATCTAAAATATAAGTGTTATAAAAACAAACCAGCAGTTGAGCCTGCATGTTAGGCATGTTTTTGTCTGACCAT
Source organism: Sander lucioperca (assembly GCF_008315115.2). NCBI lineage: Eukaryota > Metazoa > Chordata > Actinopteri > Perciformes > Percidae > Sander > Sander lucioperca. Next base: position 36,967,340 of record NC_050180.1, on the reverse strand, counting down.
GCAGGTGCACCTACTCATACACACTGTGTGTGTGTGTGTGTGTGTGTGTGTGTGTGTGTGTGTGTGTGTGTGTGTGTGTGTGTGTGTGTGTGTGTGTGTGTGTGTGTGAGAGAGAGACCAGGTGTGGATCATGCAGAGACACAAGAAATGCAGAAACACGCACAGATGGCCAAAGTCTTTGATATGCACATGTGTAAACAGACACTATGCAGCAGGAATATAAAATATTGGAAAATATGGAATACTTTGTCATAGGCTGAAAAGCTCTGTCGGTAGGTTCTGTCTCAGTTGAGAGAATCTTGGAAGATGAACCTTTCTCTACGTAAATATATACAAATAGATTATCCTGCTCATATTATGACTATCGATATTTATGTACTGTTTATTGATTTTGTTTTCAATTAAACACTCTAATCATCTTTTTCAGGCTTGGGATAATTACTGCAACAAGTGAAGCTGTTGCCTAGTAACAGCTATGAAAACTAATTAAGGGTAATGATACAGGAGCATAGAAAAGTATTTATATTATTTTATTTATTTATTTCTGATTTGGTTTGCAGTTTTAAAATCAGATATGAGGACACCACAACCATGGTCATAGTGGACAGTGCTACCACTGTTTTAAAGCAGTGTGCAAGGTTTATGTAACAGCAGGTAACCATAGCAACAATAGTGATGCTTGATGCTATGTTTTGAAACTGAACACAAGTTAAACCGCTCACAGGTAAACTTTAAAACTCGGATGATGTTTGAACTGGCTGTGTTAAGTAGCCGTGGTATAGTAGTGACAAGGCCCGATCAGACAAAGAGCTTTTTACCAGCTTGGGGCGACTGTTATTATCTCATTATCTATGTTTGGACTACACGTACAGTAAATGTAAATGTATGACTTTAGAATACTGTATATGTGACAGTAAACATCAACACCTTTTGTAATAGAGTTGTGTTTGCTGTGAAATTCACAACAGTCAGACTTCATCATAAACAGGCCTGTAACCCTCGACGACAAGCTCTGATTGGTTCTCCCTGCTGTGGTCCAAAGTCTTTAATTAACATGTCTGTGTGACAGTGGAGCATGTGTGTGTATGTGAGTGAGAGTGTGAAATTGACTAATTAACGTGACCTCCCTTTGATCCAGGGAGAATACACATATGACATTTGAATTGGGGTGAGCCTGAGGGATAGGATGGTTCCTGGAAAGTGTGTGTGTGTGTGTGTGTGTGTGTGTGTGTGTGTGTGTGTGTGTGTGTGTGTGTGTGTGTGTGTGTGTGTGTGTGTGTGTTTGTGCTTGCAGCAGCTTTGAAAACCTGATTTAACCCTGTGTTAACCCTCAAGCTGCAAAACATAGAAAAGAACAGAAGTGCACGAGTCCAAGGTTCCTTCTTACTTTTATAAGTTAATATGTAAAAGTTAAGCAAAACATAAAATGAAAGGAAAACTGGCTGTACAAACATTACATTTGGTACACATGTACCCTTTGATGCCCTGAATGCCCTGAGCTATTCCTGACCCACGCTACTCTTATAACACCATGTTTCCATCCAAACATTTTTATGTGAATAAATTAGAAATTCTGGATGAAAGCAACAACTCCAGCATAACTTTCCCCAGAGCTGTCAAACACACTGCTGCACCTGTACGGGAGACTCTTGAATCAGGAGAGCCGTTACTGGCATCATCTTGCTTCGGAAAGCAACATATATGGTCTCATATGAGCTGAAACCGAAGAACCTGCTCAACGGCAGTAAGATCTAGACAGCCAAGCTCTCTCTTTTTCAAATGTTTTTTTTTTTGTCCTGACATTGGAACCTTATGCTCAGGTAGACACTTTATTTACCTAGCTGATGAATACGCACCTATCTCACTTTCCATTTGTTGCCACATTTGTAATTTTCCCTGATTGGGAAATCCTTATGCAAAATTATCACAGTCAGTTCAAATAATTGCAATCAGGCGATTATGTAGTAATTGCTGGCTCACCCATAGCCACACCTAAGTGGTCATTTACTGTAGTAAAAAACATTTTTGGTATTCACTGTAAAATAGATTTAAGGAGGGAAGCAACATTGAATAAGAGGAAACAATAAAATAGCTGTTCTGTTACAGCATTTCTGCACCAGATGGAGGGAGTTAAACACAAAACAGATGGACAATGAACTGCTTCATCACACCAATATGTAAGAACCATATTCACTCTGCAAAGTGTGCCCTCAACCAAAGATACAGAGCCCGACAGCAGTGATATCCAGAGAAAACACTATCAGTATCATTTTTATCATCTTATTTCTTTTAGAGATAGTGTATTTTTTTAATCGTACCATGGTCAGTTAAGCAGGCGTTAAAGGGAAACTAATATGCTGGTTATATCAGAGAGAAAAATGTTTGCAACAGCCTGTTTGCATTTTAACAGAATAAAATGAAAATGTAAGCATCTGCTAAATCCATTCCTTCCTTGATTAGTGGCCTGTTGGGCAAATGTGCTAAACATTTTTAAAAAGAAATAATAAGTCATATATGGTGAAAATGTGTAAGGACTATTAGCTTGTAATTGTACAGGGCCATTTCTTCTAGCTGTTGGATAAAGCTAAAATGGTGTGTAACAGGGAAAGTTTAAATATTTTATAACTACGAATAACTAATTATCGCGATTAATCGCATGAGTGTCCTAGTTAACTCGCAATTAAAGTGCCCATATTATGAAAAAATCATTTTTGGGGTGTTATTTTGTGTCTCTGGTGCTTCCACACACATACAAACTTTGAAAAAAATCCACCCATGCTGTTTAGAGTGAGATACAGTTTCTGAATGTGTCCTGCCTTCAGTCTCTGGGTGAGCTGTTCAAAATCGGCACGGCTTGTGACGTCACAAGCCGAAACGAGCAGGCTAACCGCAAACATTAGCTCGTAGCGTTAGCGTTAGCGTTAGCGTTAGCATGCTAACGCTAACGCTAGCATGCTACCTCGTTCTCAATAGCAAAGCACTGCTACAACACACACAAGTTCACCATAATCTACAAAAGAACTACTTACATGTGCGCCCTCATTTAGAAGTCTCCCAGCTAATCCTGCCTTGTAACTGACCGAAGTTGTAGAAACAGCCTTTCTTTTACTGTCTATGGAGCTAGCTAGCTGACATGATCTACATCTGAGCTACTGCACATGTGCGAGTGCAATCAAAGATAGTACAGAAGAAGAAGAAGAAAAGAGGTCTCACTCTGTAGCTAAAACAGAGACCAGCTGAAAAGAGGATCTGCAGCAGTGAGAGAGAGCACTGCAGTACAACAAAAAGATGGTGTTTTTTGATAATTAAACCATGTAAACCTATTCTGGTACAACCTTAAAATACAATTATGAACCTGAAAATGAGCATAATATGGCTGCTTTAATCGCAAATTAATGAAATTTTTTCTTCTGTTCTAAATGTATTTTAAAAAGGATATTTTTCAAGTTTTTAATGCTCAAGTGGTATTTGAGACTTGACTGCTCCAGTCCAATTCATATAGACAGTACATGCAAATAACTTTAGTCTTGTGGAGAGAACCATCAGGAAGGGCTTGGAAACTCAACTTGCTATTCAAAATACCCTTTTCTTTATCCATTGCTGCTCAAGAAGCTTTGTTTCTGCTAGCCATCCACTCCTGTTCATGAATGTATTATATGACCCTTAAGACCCGCTCCTATTCCTTCTCGTCCTGTACCCCCCCACACACCCTACTGACTGCCTGCGCAGTGCTACTGCGCAAGAGGACAGAGGTGGAAAGAGCAGCATTGTTTAGTGTAAACCGAGGATCTGTGGACTGCATGCATGGGAATGAATTACAAATTAAATACAATTGAACATATTTATAAGTCGCTAAGAGGGTCTGAAAAGTCGCTAAATCTAGCGAGAAAGTCGCCAAGTTGGCAACACTGTCCACAATATTACTGATGCAGCTTCCTGATTTCCCAAACTACGAAGTGAAATCAAGGAACATGCGTGCATTTATCACACATAAAAAAAAATTGACAGCCCTACTTTGGACTAATATCCAGGCAGTAGGGGCCGTAATTACTTAAAATTCTCTTATTAATTACAAGAACTTCCATTTTGTTGTGATTTTAATTGAGGCTATGAGTATAGGCACTGTTTCACCTGCCATTTCATTAAGTAACTAAATGTGAGAGCTCACTGGGTGTCACAAATATGTAGAGCAATATCATCAGCAAAGCATTGATAAGAGACACAACCAAATCAATGGACAATGTGACCAAAAGGAGCATGTAGAGAGAAAATAAAACAGGTCCAAGAATTGAGCCCTGAGGAACTCCACAGCCAAAAGGAGGAAAATGAGACTTCTCATCAACAGATACACAAAACGTCATCAATATCCCAGCCCAGTTTCTCAGATGGTCATTCAGAATAGTATGTATCTAAATTTTTTTTTTTATTCTTTTTTTATTTCACTTTTAATCTCCCATCATATTTCTATTGTCCTATTAGTTTGTCACCAGTAAAGCACTTTGAACTGCACTAACCCATGAAAGGTGAAATACAAATTAAGTTTCACTTATTGATTGACTGATTGACTGACTAATTAGTTGTATCAAGAGCAGTACTTGAATCAAGAGGAACATAAAAGCACGTCTCCATGATTATGCCACTGAACTTTGCTGTTAACACCCTAAACTACAACTTAAGGGTGTAATTCATGCCGCTGTTTCTAAGCTTCTATCCTGTTTCTATTTGTCTACTTAGTTACTGGTCATAATACTTACTATTTACCATACTTTTTTGTATCATTTTCTTTGGCATATAGCTACACTTTAATTAATAACAGGTTGTAGTTTTTTATTTGTGTTTTCTTTATATAATATTTACTTTCAGCTTAACGTTTGTCACATGTCACAGCTTTTTGTTTGAACACGAGACTTGCTGTTCCTCTACTTTTTATGTTTCACTTTACATAACAGACTGTTGGGCCTCTTTATGTATTTTGAAACCGCTCACCTTTCTTTCCTCTCTACTCTCACCGTCCCTCATGGTTCCTCTTTGATCCATCCTTTCCCTCACCATCCACATCGCAGCCTGTCTGATCTCATCCCGTCTCTCTGTCTCTGTCACATCAGGGCTTTTCTGCAGTCTCTCAATGTCTCTTTCTGGTTTCTTCACCTGTGACTATGTCACACTGAGGTCTCTGCTTTTTCTGTCTCTTTTCTTTTTCTGTTTATCTCTACTGTTTTCTCCTCCTTTCCCCCCTCCTCTTCATCCTCCCTCGTCTCTCTCTCTGTTCCCCTCCATCACCTCCTGGGTAATGACAGGGGGGACAGGTGGAAACCAGACCATCACTACCACCAGTCTGTGTGTGTGTGTGTGTGTGTGTGTGTGTGTGTGTGTGTGTGTGTGTGTGTGTGTGTGTGTGAGAATGACACAGACAAACACACACACACACAGATGGTGAACAGGGGTCCCTGCCGGCCAGCCTGTCTGTCTGGTGATGGGGTGTTGTTGTTGTTGAGTGCACTCAGCCACACGTGATTAGCTAGACAAACACGCACACACACTCTCACTCACTCACACACACACACACACACACACACACCCACGTATGTATTCACTTCTACATAGCACATATGGGGCTCAGCACCAAAACAAGTCACCTGCTATTCCAGTCACAAACACACACAGACACACACACACACACACACACACACACACACACACACAGGACAGAAAAAGGATCAAAGGGCTGTGGGACTGTCAGTACTGATCATGCATCATTTTGTTTTGTGTCTCTGCTTTATGTAACATTATCAATGTACTATTACAAAATTAAGTTGATATTTTCCCATAATCTGTATAATACTATAGGCTAATAAGCCATTTAGCACATGATGTAATGTTGATTATTTTAGATGAAAAACATTTTATTTTTGATTCCTTTGAGGGGGAAAAAGGAAATGACAAAGATGAGCAGGTGCATGACACCCAAACAACGTGTCACCTTCATGTCACAACTTGATGTTTCTCACAAAGTAGAAGGCAGTGGTGCTCTAGACCTTTGAGCAATGCACCTATTGTAATTACCAAACTGTTCTGGTGGAGAAGCTCAGTCGATGAGAGATCAGACTGTGCATGTAATGGGAAGCTTGAACTTTATCTTGGGCTAAAACGTGTAAATTATTATTCATAGTGTTGTTGTTATAATTTTCCTTCTGAGCAATCACTTCAAGAAAAATGTCACCAAACTCCCATCAACCCTCCAATGTAATATTATTTGTGTGTGTGTGTGTGTGTGTGTGTGTGTGTGTGTGTGTGTGTGTGTGTGTGTGTGTGTGTGTGTGTGTGTGTGTGTATGTGTGTGTGTGTGTGTGTGTGTGTGTGTGTGTGTGTGTGTGTGTGTGTGTGTGTGTGTGTCTGTGTGTGTGTGTGTGTGTGTGTGTGTGTGTGTGTGTGTGTGTGTGTGTGTGCCAGCTACCTGGGACTGTCAAACAATGGAGTATGTTCTTTAGGAGCTCATTAGCTTCATTACACAGAATGTTTTCAGTTTTAATAATTAATTGGTGGCTGACGTTGGTAATTGACATATAGATAAAAAATCACTGCACACACAGCAAACTGTTTACTGCAAACTTCACATAACCTAGTAGTTTAGTTTAGTTAAAATTAGGGCTGTCAATCGATTAAAAAATTTAATCTAATTAATTACATACTCTGTGATTAATTAATCGAAATTAATCGCATACATAATTAACGGTGCCTGAACCGATACTTTTTAAGAAAGTAAAAAGGCCATATGGTCAAAATTAAATGATTTAATAATAATGTATAACAATAACAATAACTTATTTCACTAGTAAATTGCTGTTGAACGACAAAAACAACAACCAGATAGGAAAAGGACATTTACAACAACTTCAAATGCACCACGAAGCTGTAGTTTACCAGTTTCATTGAACGCACCGTCTGTGTTGGTTTTCCGACGGTAGATGCAGATTGTTACCAAAGCCCGTCTACGGAAAGCCGTTCCACTCCCTATTAAGCCCCATTGTACCTACTTTGGTTGCAGTTCCACCAGAGTTCCACTGGAGGTGATCACGGTCCAGTGCAAAATGAATGGGACCCTATGGAGCTAGACGGCTAAATTTGTCTCTTTCGCCTGATTGTCGATGAGAAATCTCAGATTTGATTGTAGTTTTTGCAAGTTCAACATGGATTATAGGTCGAAAGTTGAATGAACGAGTACTTATGCCCTTTCGATTTGTTACAGGTTGAGTCGTTGTTGCCCATAACACGCTAGCATTCTGCTAATGAATGCTGATTGGTCAGTGAAGGACAGATTACGATCGGAGATCCCGCTTGACGGCATCCGAAGCAGAACCAGAATGCCAGAGTGAATATTTCGACGTGGTCTTTAAAACATTAGCAAACCTCTTTCTAGCACGTGTATTAACAGGGAGAGCCTAATCTGTCAGCTGTGTTGTCGATGCCTCGAGAGAAAAAAGGAAGCGACTCAAAGCTTGCCGTAAAGCAGAATCTCTGGCCGTATATGTGTATGACGTCATTGACATTTTAAAAGGCTTTTTAGAACAAAAAAGCCACTTTAAAAAAATCTAACACCCAGCAGTGTGTATTTTCTTAGCCTCCCCTTTCAAATGCAACATTCAAATTACTAGACAAAAAATTCACGATGTCTCGATCACTTTGTAGCATCAAAATGGCGCCATAGGAGATTCGAGCTCTGAAGCGAAGCTTACTCCCTTGGTCACATGCAGCGGTGTTTGTGTTTCCTGTAATGTCTGTTTCAGAGCATCAGAGAGTAGCGCAGACTTATCAGTGGCACCAGATTTTCGTCTGTATGCAAACGTCAATATAGAATGGATTAATCTGCGTTCATTTTTTTAACGCGTTATTTTTTCTCAGATTAATTAATCGAAATTAACGCGTTATTTTGACAGCCCTAGTTAAAATAGAAGTTTAGCTAATTTAACTTTTTTGAATTTTTGAGACAACAGACAATCCCTCAGTTGGCTTTTTAATGAGAAGATTTGTGTTTTGGCAAGATTATTTAAAAAGAAGATGACAGATCAATCAATTAGTCAGTCAAAATACGAGTACTGGTTTATTTACTCACTTTACTTTATTTTTTTTTATTGTATGAGACTGTATTTTTAATTCATTTTCAGAGAAAACATTTAACTATCTATGGTTACTATGGTTATAGGGCTTATTAATATTTAAAACAACAATTCATAAAAGTGGTTTATGAAAAATTGTGCATTGTAAACCACCCAACACAAAGTAGCTCCTCTGTGACAAGCCCTTGTAATATCAGTAATAATAATAATAAAAAATTAATATATATTCATGTATTTTCACTGAGGTGAAACTTTAAATGCACAACTTTTACTTGTATTATGTGAGTATTTTTACATTTTAGTATTGGTACTTTTAATTACAGTGGTGCTCCAGTGATTTAGTATTCCACTTCCATAAAGTTGGCAGACTCACAATAGACCAATAAAAAAAAGAAAAGTCTAAAATTGTGCATCAGAAGCCCAGATCTAAAATGACGGCCCTAGTAATATTATGTCGATAGAGACGTCAGATTAGAAAATACTTTTGTGTCGTTCTAAGGGCAGTTACAAACAACATATGTCATTTAACTTGGGAGGACTGGTTGGAATACTTCTTCCACCTTTCTGGATATTACTAAAACATCCCAAAATCATGAAATGTCTTTGGGACTTGGGAGCGCTGCAACAAGACAAGAATGATTGTGTGTGTGTGTGTGTGTGTGTGTGTGTGTGTGTGTGTGTGTGTGTGTGTGTGTGTGTGTGTTTGGCTCCTATCTCTTCTCTCCACAGTACATCAGCAGGAGCTGTCAGATCAGCATCAGGCCTTGCCAGTCAGATTAAGGATGTTATAGCAGCAGCATTCTGGCCAATAGCCGAGCGGCTGCAGATAGATTTCACATACTCTCTGTTTATCTCTGTCTCTGCCTCTGTCTTCTGTGTCTCTGCAGGACACTTCTGCTGTCGGCTCAGGTCCCAGGGTCGAATGGAGGTGAGCTGAGTTAAGTGGAGAGGTGAGTGGACAGGTGGTGCGACGCCACGGTTTCACCACAGCCACCAATGAATCATAGATCATGAAGAGTCCCATTACAGGATAAAATAAATGAATAACTCTGTGCCAGGTGGTGCAATAGTGGAGGACACAGGGGATAGCCTATGAAGAGGAACTTGACAAGGTAGAAAGATACAATTTCAATATCCTATTTAACTGGTTTATTGCCACTCATATAATTATGTTAATGCCTCATTTGTTGGGATTAATTAACCACTTACTCTCTGACAGACAGTGGTGGCTCCATCTTTGATCCATTTTTGAGGTGATCCATCTCCATTGACTATTATAACCAAAGTTTTCAAACGTACCAAATACATCAGGCTGAATGTTGGAGAAATGTATCTAAAATGATGCACAAGACATTTAGAGTTACAGACACTCATTATGCGTAAAAGTGATGTCATGGCACCTCAGAGAAAAGGTGTACCAGGCCATAATCCTACTGAATATGACTGTGAATGATTTCACCAGGAAAGTTTCATACATTATTTAAAGGCTCTCAATGAGACAATCATCCATCAGCACCTCTAAAGATCACTAACATCTCCTTATTTAATCTGTATAAAAGTATGTATAAAATTTAGTGCTTGATGAATGGATGATGGAAGTGACGTTTCAAGAATCAGTACCTTATATAGTCTATGATCATTACCCTTACAGTATCTCTGTAGTCTGGATAATGTCTCCCAGTTCTGAACTGTCCTTTTGTTTATTTTCATGACACCCTGGAGTATATTTAATACATCACATAAGCAGGCAGAGCCTATTTAAACCACAAAGCCACTGCTGAACATCACTATCATGTGAGTTTGTAAGACTTCAGTGTGTAACATAAAGCTGTCGTGATTCTTGAATCTCCATCGTGAGGAAACACGATATTCTTGCCAGTCTGAAAGAGGGAGTATAGAGGGTTGAAAAAACTGCACAGTTCCAGCACAGAGGGTTTTACTGGCGATGACACAACCCTGTGAAGGTCACTCACCCATGTAAATAATACGGCATCCATGAACAAACACACACAGCGCAGGACAGTGATACAAAGACGCGAGGATATCAGAGTATCAGATATTAATATCAATAAATCCATAAACTTGCTGTGAAACAGAGATGCATATGCGACCCAAGAGAAACAGTTTATGGTCCAAAAAAAACAACTGAAATCTAAAAGAGGTACAGACACACACAAACGCAAATAACACATAAATACATAGCACATAAATGCAAACAAACACTGAACAGAAGAGCAACACACCTTACAAACCATAATGAACACCATGCTTTATTTTACTTTACTTAAAGTATTAGGTAAAGTAGGACGTACTTTAACTACCAAAAATAAAAGTCAAGTTTTGTTCTGGTGTATGTAGTACTAGTTAGGCTAAGGCTACACTGTTACCAATAAAAAAGATGATAACTCTTTGATTACAGAACATCTTAGCTAACTCCTTACACCTGAAATGTATTGCAAAATCAGCTGACTGATATGGTAGTTATATCCAGGAAATATACTATTTTAAAATTGTGTGATGTTTGAATAGTTAGTTTGCTTAACATTAACAGCTGTTCATTCATTTCACAGACGTCTCTAAAAACCAGCTAGTTGTTAGTTTTGTAAGCCCTGGGCAGGCAGTGTGAAAACTGCTGGTTGATAAGAACTTAGACTGAACCAAACAGTAAATCAAAACAATGAGTTAAAAGAGGCCAAAAACCTCAGTAGAGCTGCAGAACTGGTGATAATTCGTTGTGGGTTTATCACTGTCAGTGACCCCTTTACACATTACACATTTAATCTATATGATTAGGGTTTTTTTAATATGTAAAATCCGTGGAATTCCCCTTTAAGGCTACTGGCTAGGGAATGTGTTATGTCAATGAGTGTCCTCATGGATATAGAAGTACAATCGTGTGTGTGTGTGTGTGTGTGTGTGTGTGTGTGTGTGTGTGTGTGTGTGTGTGTGTGTGTGTGTGTGTGTGTGTGTGTGCGTGCGTGCGTGCGTGCGTGCGTGTGTGTGTGTGTGTGTGTGTGTGTGTGTGTGCAGACTGTATCCAAGCCACCGTCCATGCTCCTCTTCTGGGCCAATGAATAATGCAGAACACATATTTTCATACCACTTCCTCTTCCCTCCCTCTATCCCATTTTCTCTTCCCCCGCCTCCCACCCCCACTGCGCCGTAGTAAAAATAGAAGCGCAGACCTGCACGCTTTCGCTCCTGTGTTTACACCATCATGACCCTCCTCGCTGCTCTCTCTCTCCTGACAGTAGGGTTATTACACTCATTCATCTCAGCATGTTCTCTCTATCCTCAACGGGTGCCGGAGAGCAGAAACAAGAGAAGGGGTTGTCGGGCTAGACTGGGAGCAGAGAGAAGGTCCTCAGGTAGCATATAGATGCTTCATCTCCATATCTTTATTATGTGCCTCATAAAAATAGCCCTGCTTAGGCCTTTCTGCCTCTTGCCTCCTCTCGCCTCCCACTCCACCTCTGCATGCACTCAGTCTCTGCTCAGGGGAAATGAGGAGCTGCTTTGCTTAGACATTAAATGTAGAAACTAGGATGCACAGACAGAAAAATGAGATGCCTGTTTCTTCTCTGCAGATGCAAAGCAGTAATAAAATTCTTGTCAGTACATGAATAAACTCATAGGGGGGATGTAAGATGTGGGAACCCAGTGTAAAGACACTTTATCTAGATTTTTGTTTATTTTAGCATGATATAGATGTTAGTCAGATACCATGCTTAATAGTATGTGACATTTAAGTAGTTCACTGATTGAATTGATTTTACCCCTTTTTTGTAATTGTTTCCAAAGAGTTTTTGAGGAGAGACAGTAAAACCCAAACTGGCTAGATGCTTTGAGTAAGTTACAAGATCAACATGTGCTTTAATGTTGCTGAAAACGATAGATCTGGCACATTTATATAATAATAATAATGTCAAATAATGTGCAATGTCACTGCTAAATAAATAAAATGACTCATTTGTTTTATATTTTCTGGTAGGTCAACTTTCACAACAGAACTTAAAGTGAAGACTGTTCACTAAACCGCTCTTCCCCCCCAAACAGCAACTGTCTAATCATAGCTTAGCAACTGTCGGGGCTAGTCTGGATCAACGGAAGTACATTTCAAGGATAAAGCCTCACATGCCAGATGTCCCTCACCTTCCGCTGTCTGTTTTGCCATTCTCAAAATCCCTTTGCCTCAGGAAACAACAACAAACTTCGAGCTAGCAAGCTACATGCTGAAAATGGCAAGTTTTGAAGAAAATTTGGATTGTGCAATGAGGCAGACCTGCTTGGTTCTTTCTGGGAATGATTGTCACGACTTACAAAGAATATGTTTACGGCATTTTCTCTCTGGGACGTTTTGGGATCTATTGGCGGGGATTTGTTATGGACAAAATACACACAGCGATACACTGGTAAGAGCAAAGACGATTGCGATTGGTTTAAAGAAATGCAAACAACCCAGAGCGTTTTTTTTTCTCCTGTCCTGGAATGCGTGGACTAGCAAGACCTTACTCCACAGCGCTGTGGAGTAAGGTCTTGCAATGCGAGACAAAGTCACAGCAGGTTTGTCAAGTTGTGGATTCCTTTACATGTTGAAGTAGTGCGAAAGGAGCTTTAGTGAGACAAATTTTCAGTGTACAAGGACTTTGGAGTGTCGTGTCTTATTTTATTGCTTTTCCAAAACCACAAGCAAAAGTCCACGGAATTAAACTGTGTTTGTGCATGTTATGCATGTTAGAGTTCTAGAGTTCTAGTTTCATAGTTAGTTAGCTACAGCTAATGAAATCTGCCAGGGATATAGTTGTTTTTTCAACAAAATGGAAACAATGAAAATCTACTTCTGTCTACCCGTGTCTGAGGTTAAGGTACCCGTTTTATTGAAAGTTTTTATGAGTTTCGAATTGTGTTATTTCAAAATGCATACAAAGCTTGACAGGCATATCAACAGTAACTAAGGGGGATGGGGTTCAGTGAAGGATCAAATGGGAATACTTTTTCATTCATTCACAATTTAAATGATATATGATCGATGCTTCTATCTCCTCCATGGATGATTTACTGCACATCACTGATTTACTTAACATTTGATATTATAAATGATGAACTGCGTATACTATGAATGGTATATACATAAACAGCTTTTACACAGCAAGGAACACCAGTCTAGTTACTGAACACTCACAGCGAGTTTTAAGGGAGACAAAGAGGAAAATTATTAGATACACTCCGTTGATAAAGGTCTCCTCCTGCTTCTTCTTGTGTCTCCTCCTCCGCTCTTTTAAATGTCACAGTGGAAACAAGGAGAAGATAGATGGAGCAGACAAAACCAGAGGCTGTGCTTCGTATGGAACGGGTGTTTGAAGAGTTGCACTGACGCTCCTACCACACAGGATTCCCTCAACACACACACATCATACAGCAAAGAGTGACACTGTATGTTGGCACAAGTTCAGTAGATGAGTGTATGTGTGCTGTGCAGATAGAGGAGTGTAAACAGTAAAACCTCTCACAGGCTGTCAGTGTTTGAACCCATGAGTCAGTTGAGAGAGAGAGAGAGAGAGAGAGAGAGTGATCTATGGCCCAAATACCCAAATTTCACGGTATGGTACCCTTCAAGGTGACAACCTTTTAAAAAGATGTACATGTCATATATGATCATGAGTTAGGTATTGCTGAGTAGTAGTTTTGTCACTGCTCGTGAAATAAACCCCCCTCGACTTGTTTAGGCTCATGTTCATAATATTTATGAACATCAGTCAAATAAAGGGGACCCTTGAGCTCTTTAAATAGTCACCAACACATGTTTTTCCACAATTTTTGCCTAATAATGCTAGGAAAATCACAGACATGGCACTAAAAGGGCAAATTATACTTTCCATATCCGCATAGCTGTAAGGGTCTGTGTGACATACATTTCCATGAGTGTCTGCAGACTGTACATGCCTACAAACATGCTTTAGGGCTGTTTCTTCAAAAAGTCAAATTCTAACAAATACGAACTAACATGTAATTTATTCAACTTACTATAATTGGAATGCCACCCACATAGTCTAATTCTAGACCAGGCCTTTCATTTGCTGGGCCTCCGCTGCCTTACTGTTTGACGAGCTAACAGGTGATTTCAAATTTGTTGTCATAAAGGCTGTAAGGCGGTTGCTTTTTTTAAGTGCCAGCAAACTGCAGCAAAGTGCTGAATGCAAAATGTTTCTGCATGTTACTCCTCAGACAGCATGGTGTCGTAATTTTCTTCTCAGCACGACTCACTGGTTCACTTAAATTTCCCTAGCTTATTTTACTAATGGCAACTGGCCGTGCATTTGATCTGATTGGCATTACATGAACGGCCCCTACTGGAGCACAAAGCATGGCCTGTTGCGCTTATGACTACCACATGTCTGCAAATGGTTGTAATTCAAGAGGAGGTCAAACATTTATTTGTTTATAATTTCTTTTTTAAACACTATACTGTACAGGCTATTTTGGTTCTATTAGAGGATACTTCCCTGCATCTGTTGCGTCTCATTACTCCGATTCTCCGTCTTGTTCCGTCCTCCGCCACGCGCCATACCACACCGGGAGCGTCTCAGAAGCGGAGCATGCTGTCCGACTCGCAGATTTTATTGTTTCTACAAGTACTTTACAGAACAATCGCGTGTTTATTAAGCTAGTATCTACCTTCCACTCCTGCAGTTAAACTTCATGCCTTCTCTTTTCTGGTGTTGTCCTTAAAAAAGAAATATTTGTGATGTCGTATTATGTTTTTCAACCTCTCGTTGTCCGTGGTGTTGTAAACGAGGCATAAACGATGTTGGGGGGGGGGGGGTCTTTTGGTAAATTGAGTGAATGCTCTCGCTGTTTCACTTCCTGCCTGGCTCTCCTAACGGCCCGCGGCTTGCGTAAAAATAGACCTGGCGCGTTTACGTGTGATAAATCACGTGCATTTGAACTGTTTGGCTTTCCATAGAGAGCCGCTTCACGCACACTTCTGGGACGCTTGGCCCAGCTGGTGGAATATCAAGCATTGACATGAATGGCTGCGATTGCTCATGGGGGTCGCGGCGCCTCCGGAATGCAGCGCCCAGTGGAAAGTAGGGGTTAGTTTGGTTGCCGACAAACCATTAATCACCAAAAAAAAAAAAAACAGAAGACATGAGGCGACACAAAGTTTGATCAGTCAGTTGTTGGTCTTTTTTTGTTCTTTTTTCTTCTTCTTCTTCTTTGAGGTTGGCTTGGTGGGTCAGGACCCTTAAATTCAACATCTTTCCGTGTTTTTTAAGCGTTGCCAATGACTGACTGTGAGTGTAGTTGAATGGTTTCAGTGAATCTATTTTCTTCTGTAGAAATACCAAAATGTTAACTTGTATTCCTTTAACTCTGAACCGTGTGATTGTTGAGGGAAGGATGAGAGTGCCAGAGTGAAAGAGATGGACAGATAGAGATTCAAACTAAGTGCACTTCCACCAGTGACTAAACAAAAAAAGTGAAGCAGCAAACAAACACCCTGTAAAGAATCCACATCCATGGCATTATTTGAAAGGACAACAACAACAAAACAAAACCAAATCACGTAAAAGAAAACAGTCTGTAACACACTGAAACATGCTGATACAAGTGTTATAAAGGAACCAAAGCCCTGTTTTTGGACCCTTTGTGAATATGAAGCATATCGCAGACAGACTGTCACACCTTCTTCTTTGACCGTTTCCCGTGGCAGGTTTTTTAAATTACCCCCCGGACATCCTGCAGTCTCCAAAGCTTTTCAAAGAGCTTTTAGTTTGGCATTTGATTCCCTGCTGTCCTTTTCTTTAGACATGTCTGTTTCTTTCTTATTTATTTCTTCTCTTTCATGCAGAGCACCTTGCCAGCTGAAAGGGATTGTTGGAGGTGTCCACAGTTATTCAATGGGGAGAGGAGAGGAAAGGGAGAGGAGAGGAGATGAGACAAAGGAAAGGAAGAGAGGAAGTGAGACAGTGGGAAAAGGAGAGTAGAGAAAAGGGGGGAAGAGAGAAGAGGAATGGAGAGGAGGAGACAAGGAGACAATTGAAAAGAAGAGGAGATAAAAGGGGGAGTGGAAAGGAAACAGAGAAAAGAGGAGAGGAGAAGAGAGAAGAGGAATCAGAGGACAGGAGAGAGGAGGAACCGAGGAGAGAGGAGGATACAAGGAAACATGAAAGGAGAGGAGAGAACATAAAGAAAGACAGGAAAGGAAACAAGGACAAAAAAGAAGAAGAGCACTGAGTAGGGGAAACAAGAAAACATGAAAGGAGAGGAGACAAGAAGGCAATGGGAAAAGAGAGGACATAAATAAATAAGGAGACGGAAAGAAACAAGGTGAGGAAATGAAAGAGGAGAGGAGAGGAAAGGAGGAGATGAAACAAGAAGAAAAGAGGAGAAGAGAAAAAAACAGGAAAGAAAAAAGAGGGAGCAATCACATGAAAGGAGAGCAGAGTATATAAAAGGAGAAAAGAGGACAGAAAAGAAATGGATAGGAGAAGAAAAGAGAGGACAGGAGGAGGATGAGAAGCCAGTCGTTCTTTGCCCAGGGGTGCACAGTGGGGGGGTGTGTGTGTGTGTGTGGGGTGTCCTCATCCCTCTCTCCTCCAACTGAGCCTCCTTCCTCAAGGTCAATCACACACACAGACACATGCATGCACACACACACTTGCACACACATACACACATGTACACATTCACAGACAGGCAGGTTGGCAAACGTGGCACACACACACACACACACACACACACACATTTAGTCAAGCTCAAGTAGAAAAGACGCCTTCTGCCTGCTTTCTCTCTCTGACTCTTTGTACCAACCAGCCAAGTCTCAGTCAACCATCTGGAGATAAAAACACCATTCCTCCCACACACACACACACACACACACACACACACACAGTGTGTTTATGATAATAGACCAAATGCCTCTATTGATTCTTTCTCTTTCTGTGTCTCTGTGTCTGATGGTGCATGTAGAATTGTTAGTAGAATGTATTTCTACCACCTTTAAAATGTTCCCCTTCTCTTTTGGTCAAAAGTCCACTACTTCTCTATCTTAGCCTTAGAAATATATTCTTCATGCTCATTTCCACTCTGTATTTATTTGTTTTTAAATTCAAATCCCTAAAATGAACAAATACATTGTTTGAACTACACTAACTACACAAGAAAAAAGATCTTGCCAGAAAGGTAACATTTCACAGTTTATTCTGCGAGTGTCAAAAACACGGCAAGTGTTAGTGGAAATGAGTAGCGGGGGTTTCAGTTATTCAATTCAATCAACATAGATACTACTCACGAAAAATATCAAACATTAACATTTGTTTTCCCTTGCATTAGCTCCCTTATTCTATCTGACAGCATGAGCCGATTTTATATATTTGCAACTAGACAACAGCAGCCATAGAAATGTTGAAGGACTGCTCTCCCCAAATGCTAATATTGGCTTGGGCATCCTCATTTGTGAGACTGTCCTCCCAATAGAAAAAAAGAGGCATCAGTGGTTTCAGCAAATACCCGAAAACAACATTATGTTTAAGTTTAAGTGACATTGCCTTCTAGGGGCCGTATGATCGAATTATCACTCACAAAGGTGGAGGCAGTGTGACATTGTTATAGAGCCACATAGAATGGGTCAGTTAAAAGTTGGACTTTCACATGCGACCACTGTTTGCTTTCTGGTTCCTACCAACAACCAACATTGGTTTCTTTTAACCTTGTCCACAATTGTTCCCTAACCTTAACCAAATGGCTATTATTGTAACTAAGACGATGATGGTCCAATAACCAAAACAAAGTTATCTTTGTGCCTAAACCAGCAAACCTTTACCATACCAGTGTCAGATCAGAAAATACTTATATGTGTAGTTTTGGAAGGGTGTTACAAAGTATTTTGTTGTTTTAATTTGGAGGACTTGTTGTCATTTGTCCAACAAAAATCCATCACTGTCCTTGTGTGGTTGTCCCTGACCCCTGAAAGTACCTAAAGTACTCGCATTTAGTATCACCTTCTGAGCAGTGCGCACATTTAGTCCCATGAACTTGTCTAGACAGGGGTCTTCAAAGTTTTTTAAGCCAAGGACCTCTTAACTGAAAGAGACTGAGCAGGGACCCCCTACTACATATATTGTATAAAATTGAGTTGCATATTAAACTGGGCCTACAATAACGAGTGGGCAGCCTAAAGCCTTTATACATACCTTTTTGGTGTTATTAAATCATTGTTGACATGATTTTATAAATCATGTTTTAATGTTAAACATACATGTGGCACAGTGAATCCTTAGGATGAACTGTATCTGTGGATGGCTACCTTAGTGACTACCTTACCTACAGGCCAGTTAGCCTATCATTAATGTTCACAAATAGGCTGATTTATATTTGTTAATAATATGTTGGATTCATGTTAAGACTTTTTAATTTTTGAAAAAAACTTTCAATAATAAAAAATTAACAATAATTTGGTGCCCCCCCCTGCAGTGACTCTGAGGACCCCCTAGGGGCCCCAGACTCACTGGTGAAGATCTCTGGTCTAGAGAACAGAGGCAACAAATGCAGAGCCTGTGATGATGGCTGCCAGTTTCCATCTAGCTCTGCTGCTGTCAGGACCACATGCTGCCCGTGGTCCTCAGTTTGTTTGTTGTGATCATGCCCGCCATTTTTTGTTAATTGTTGGTGAAATAAACACCTGTTGGTCTGCACTGTACCTCTGCCTCAAGTCTCCTGCTGTAAATGTCCAACTGCTATGCGG
Source organism: Sander lucioperca (assembly GCF_008315115.2). NCBI lineage: Eukaryota > Metazoa > Chordata > Actinopteri > Perciformes > Percidae > Sander > Sander lucioperca. The sequence continues at coordinate 36,948,479 of NC_050180.1, read as the reverse complement.
CCGTTCTAACAAGTTTTACTTCCTGCAGTGGATAAGGGCTGTTCGTAAGGTGTTGGTCCACCAAAGTGCTTCAGGGGCTGCTTCTCACAGATTCTTCAAGTCCCTTATTTGGGGTTTAGCTGTTAGTGGTGGTGAGTGCTGTCTGACATGTTGCTCCAAAATGTCCATGTTTAGTTGGTGAAGGCCATTAAAGGAGAATTCCGGTCGATTTCAACACGTAGCTCTGTTGTTTGTAAATTTGGAGTGCTGGCAGTAGCGAGAAAAACAAAAACAATCGGTGCTGCCTACACCGTGTTATCCTCCTGCTACAGTTAGCACCCAGGAGGCTGAAACAGGGCAAGTTTTAAACGTGCTTTTAGCCTTTTAACATGTTTGAAATGTCATTACAAGTGCCTATCCATGTGAAGTGATTCCTTCCGAGTGAACACAGTGAATCTGACTGCAGTAGATGTGAAAGAAATGCATAAAGGTTCTGCTAATTCAGCTCTGTTTAGTTCCGGTGTTGAGACAGCAAGACGAGTGCTTAGGGACCGTCTATAAACTACAACACCAAAAAGAGATACAAAAATATTTTCAAAAATAGGCATATGCTTATTTTTTAAAAGTAAGTGCTGTAGAAAAACTACCAGGAGACAAGTTATAATTGAGATAAGTTTGGAGACATTAACTTATTTAATCATTAAATTAATAAATCTTTTTGTGTATCTTTTTTCGGTGTTGTAGTTTGTAGACGGTCCCTAAGTCTTGCCAAGCTACGTGTTGAAATCAACCGGAATTCTCCTTTAACATGATGCTTAATCACTCAGAGCCCTCATGACCTGTATGGAAGCCTCTGTGTTCATATTTCTATCTTTTTTTTTAGTTATATAGTTAGTTATAGTTTTGAGTATATTTTCATATGCAGGTTTGTTTTCAGCAGCTGATAGAAATTCAAAATTATATATTGCAAATTACAAAATGGCGCTCAAGCAATGGCATTAAACATGTGACTCTCTTGTTTTTTTGTTGAATGTTTACTAATGGACAACAATCCTGCAAAACTAGAAGACACCTAAAAATCAGCCATGATGAAACCTCTAATGGGACACGTTTCCGCCCCCTTCTTGTAAAATATTCCTCCTCTTCTCTTTGGGTCAACATTGTCTCAACCCTTCAGCCACCTCCACCCGCCTGTTTTTTTTATTTATTTTTTTTATAACTGGCTGCAAATTCACTGCTGTTCATTACCCAGGCAGGGTCAATTCCCCAAACAATGTGTTTGGTGTCACAATAAAAAGGGTGTTTTTTACGACATGTAGCAGTAAAATGCTATTAAACAGATAAAACACTGGCAACGAGCATCAGGAGGATTATAAGAGGAATTGCCTTGATAAACTCCACATATCTGCCTGATGACACACCAGCAGCTCTGTTCTCTCTGTAGCTGGGGAGGAGGGGAGGCAGACTGAGGAGGGAGCACATGGTCGGAGAGTTTACACAGCTCTACAGCGCCACCATCTGGGGAGGTTGAAAAAACAGGGTGCCTCTCTGTCCTGTATCCTGACAGATTAAATTAGATGTTTTCCATTCTATGACTTGAAAGGAAGAGAAGACAGACATAAAAAAAAACTTGAATTCAAATGGAGACTTTTTGTTCCTCGATTGTAAATGCTACATTTTCAGGACTTCCTGAATCGATTGATTTCTGTGTCACTTCTGTGGCAAGCTTATATGCAGTCAGTTGGTGTTTTTGTTCTGCTATCTAGTTTTCTACAACACAGTAATTTGTCACACCTGAACGTGGGTGACATAGATAGATAGATAGATAGATAGATAGCTAGATAGATAGATAGATAGATAGATAGATAGATAGATAGATAGATAGATAGATGGACTTTATTGATCCCAAACTGGGAAATTTATGTACAGCAGCAAGGTATACGACGCACAGCACCCATACAGAATATACAAGAAATAATAAAGAAATAAAAGAAAAGAACAACTACTCAAAAAATATACTCAGGATGAATAAGAAGAATAGAATAGAACATGAACTACTTCATTGTTATTTTATTTTTAAATACATGGCAATGCTGTTGTAAATGTAATAGCTGTGATTATCAGTTGTGCGTGGAGAATCTTGTACCAAGGGTTGATTAAGTATCCCATCCTGAGGCATATTGGTGCTCAAAATTCTAGCCCAGGATTACAGTATAGGTAGCAAAGAAACCTTGTTCGAGTCCCAGGTTGGAGGTGATAATTTGTTTAAAATAAATCTCATTTTCACAATGATGCATGAGAGAAAATCCTGTTATTTCCTGTGTTTTAGCCAACATTTTTTTCTTCAAAACTTCATGAGTATCTTTGTTTTCTTATGTGAGGTATGCATTTCAATGTACCTGCAGATCCCTGCTGCTGTGTGCATTCAAATCAGAGTTGTATATTGGAGCTCTTTAATATACGGCTCTGATTAAAATGGTCTTATGCTTCCACCTGGTGGTTACAGCTAGAATTACTTTTTTCAGTTCTATTCAAGTGTCCCAGTTAGTCATGACACTGTGACAGTGAGCACTGAGCACAGCATGCACAATACCAAGACCCTGAAACTGAAGCAGCTAAATGAAATTCAGCCATCATTCATTTTATTATTTACACCTGTGACATGTCAAAATGTCTTCTGTGAAGACCTATTTGTTGAAGAAAAATAACTACAAGTATGCATGTGGAGGGGTGTGAATGAATAGTGTTGAGTAGCAGAAGTAAATGTGTAGAGATTCTTTACTTAGTTGTCACGATGATGTATACAAGCCAGATGGTGGTGCAGTGGTTAGCGCTGCCACCTCACAGCTAGAGGGTCCTGGGTTTAAATCCACCGGGAATGTTACTCCTGGCAGTTAACTGGAGACTAACTTGTCCATGTGTGTGAATGTGATCTCAAGAATAGACCCTGTCTCGCCCAGTGTGAGCAAAGACAGGCTCCAGCCTCCCTAAACTATGCTCAGCATTGCAATAAGAGAATCAAGAGAAGGTTCTTCCTTGAAGTGTCTCTACCGACCTGTCACATTCTACTTTAAAGTCCTATTTCTTATAGTGTAGTAGCCCAGAGCAGTTATGTACCAGCCATTCAATACACCAGATATTGTATTGTAGTAAGATTTTATGAATACAACTTTAAACGGTCAGTACACCTAATCACAAAACATAATTCCCCTTTTTGGTATCTTATGCATATAGGTACCATTAGCTTGGAAATACTATTATGTTTGTACTGATGATAACGTAAAAAGATGACATAAACAAATTAAACATCAACTTGTATACCATGGAAACAATGTAATGGTTACCTGGGATGATTAACAGAGTTCACTTTGTCCAGTGGTTGAAGTAGCCAAATATTTTACTTATGTAAAAGTAGCGATACCACAGTTTTAAAATACTGCATTCAAAATCCTACTTGAGTAAAACAAAAGTAGGCTATAAGAATCAAAACATAGGCTTACTAAGCGTACCAAAATCCTTAATCAATAATTACATATCATAATTTATTACTGGATTTATATTTGTATTTCTACTCTAAATCTGCAAGTACCTAGTAGCCTAACTGGAGGTATTAAATACATGTAGTGAAGTAAAAATAAAATGTAGTGAATTAGTAGCCTAACATACAAATAAAAAAAATATACTCAAAATACTCAAATAAATACTCAAGTACAAGCACCTCAAAATTGGTTCGGTGTTGGAGTAAATGCAAGCCTGTTACAGATCCTTCACTGAAATTGCCTGTACTGCCCACCAAAACCAGTTTCATAACCATATTCAACTAAAAATAAAAGAAGAAAATCAGTTTTATGTGATTTAGGTGAACCGAACGACCCTTTAAGTTCTAGTTAATAACAGGCTTTTATGACCACCGTGTTAATCTAATTGTTGTTCTCCTTACATAATTATTAAACTGCTTTTGGCAAACGCTTTACGAAGCAGGAGGGTGTCGTTAGGATCCGCTTCTCCTCGGTATTTCCCGCCCTTCTCCGTTCCCACGTCGGTCATTTTCGCCCACTGTCGCCATCTGCTTTCTCGTTCTTCTCCAATCTCCGTGTTGTTGTTCCCGGTGACGCGGCGGAGGTGTAGCCTGACGCGGGCTCTTACGTGTCGGCCAGAATAAAAGTGGAGCTCCGGAGGCCCGGGAGTGACGAAGGGAGTCTGTATCGGTAAGGACGGAGCGCTGCCCGGGTCTCAGAGAGACCGGTCGCGGCCGAATAAAGTGTTGGTCTGGTCGGGTTCGGCCCGAAGGAAACAAAGAGATCATGGCGCCGCGGTGTGTTTGTAGCAGGATGGAGGGAGGGGAGGCTGCGGCTGTTTGGGAGAAAGGGAGCAAATGTGCGGCTTTGATAAAGAACCAGGAGTGACAGTCTGTGGGTTAACACAACAGAAACTGTGATAGGACTTTAGCGTTGTTAATACACTCAAATGGCAAACTATGCTATAAGAAACAGAGATGTATGCGCAAAGATGTGCGCAGTTTTCCCAGTTAACGGCGCATTGGACACATCAGCCGCGATATGTTAATTTATTTCTGCTATTTGCTCGATTTAATTTAATGTTTGCAATCTCATATATATTATTTCTGAATCTACACCTGCTCAACTTGTCGATAATTATCTTGTTTCTTTTTTCCATTCATTTTGTCTTGATAGAAATCGGCCATGTGCAGGCCGTCGCGTTTGGTTGCATGTTGAAAACATGAACTCAGGCCCGGAGATTCAACAAGCATCTTGTATTTTTAGTTTGAATAGTTTCGGTGTGTGCGTTGAGGGGGCGTTGCCCGGCCATGTGGCACTGCTGTCACACTTGTAAGTGATTTTTGAAAAGCAGAGGGAGAAATGTGTAAAGCCAATCATGCAGCAGAGAGAAGCTACGCACAGTGTGAGATCACTGAACAACACGTTACCAGATCAACACTCACTGAGCCGCCTGCAGTCAGATCTCCCAGGCTCATAAGCTCCTTTATTATAATGATAATGTCTGCAGGTGGATTGGTTCAGAGCAGGAGGATCAACAAGAGTTTAAAGTATCCAGAAGATGAATTACTTTCTTCTGTCTAGTAAGACAGGGTTGAATCACAGGGGTTATTATCAGTGGTGGAAGTAACTAAGTACAGTTACTCAAGTACTGTACTTACTGTAAGTACAAATTTGAGCTACCTGTACTTTATTAATTCAACCGACGCATAGAACATTCATACAAATATTTTAAATAGAATCAAATTAAACAATATTCAGTTACTTTTATATACAGAAACGTGTATACATACAGTGTATACCTAGAGAGACTTTGGTTTACAGTGGGAATGAGGGTAGTGCCAAAAGTAGTGGTATGGTCATGTGCAAAACCAGCATGACAGAAAGTCATACTTTCGACTTCATTTCAGAGGCAAATATTGTCCTTTTGACTTGAGCGAAACTCTGTCACCAACAAGAAATAAATATATAATAAATAAAAATATCAGAACATGGGATTGAAGACCACATCATCGTTATTGTAAGCAGTACATGCTGGGATGCCAGTCTTGTATAAACAGTTCATCCAGACAAACTTGTAACCACTGTAGCACCACACCCCCTTTTGGCCTTCAACGTTTTTCTTTATTCATTCATTTCATTCTCCATTTGGTTTTTCTAATATTTTCCCACAGTGTATTCAATATGAATAGAAACACCTTGAACTAAAATGAAATCCATTCTGACACCACCACAAACTACATCCTCCAGAATGCAGGTGAATCAACACCACTCTGTGTCAAGGTGTCAACAAAAACTGAACACTATCAGATTCATAAATGTAGAAGATTATATTTATGGCAGGTTGCTTGTCTTGATTAGCATCCTATTGTCATATTCATCATATTGTACATCTATTGTACATTTTAAGCACTATACGGTAAAAAAACAAACATCTGTGGCATCTCTGTATCAGAGAAAGTGGTTTGTAAATCTTTGATATTGTTGAATACCTCGTGATACATAAGAGCCCATTTATTATTTTATTTAAAACATAATTTAATGCCAAACCATTCATATTCTTTCATTACAGACTTATACAGCTATCTAAGTCATAACTTCTTACATCTGCGTAGGACCTGACACAAATGTATTTTTCTCACTTTAAAAAACAGTAAGGTGCAGTGGGTCACAGTTAAGGTACTTTGAGACAAGAAAAACTTGTGTATATATATATATATTGTTATTTATGGTGTAATAAACTTTGATGGAAGTGGTCAGTGGCAGAAATGGAACTATTCTGAATTTACAGGTGGAACCCCGAAAAATAAGATCAGTCAACACGGAACATCATTGTCCTGTCCTGTTTGAAGGTACCTCAGGACCAGTTATTTAACAATTGCCCTGATGTTTTCCTAAGTGCTCCACCACGTAATTAATCAAGACCAGATGCAGATGCTATTATCAAGTGCACACATTCAGCCTCCTTGAGTTCAGCACCCATATCTTCATACTGAATTGTATGACTACTGTTGGTGCAGCAGAAGACCAACTTTTCTTTACCATAGACTAGAACTAGAATTACATTTTTGGGCATCAGGGGGATTCCCAACCTTTTTAGATTGCAGGAACATTCTGGGAACATCCTTTGAGGTTCCTTCATTCCTATATGATTTAGAATAAATGTAAGAACATTTTCTTAAGATATCTGCAGTTCGTTTTCCAAAAAAGAAACTTTATTTGAAGGACCTGAAGACAATTGGACCTAGTCTGAAATAGACCTAAAGATAATTAGACCCCAAATGTTATTGTGTCAAACAGAGAAAACCCCATCACTGGCAGCAGCATGATACTCCACCACAGTTGAAAAGAACAACAATAGTCATTTTCCTGCACTCCACAGTTCACTCTCTCAGGCTGCCTCAAAAAACATTTTCATGTGATGATTATGACGCATGATCTGATCAGTGACTGATGAGTCTGCCTGGATCTAGTGGAGTGTTAGACACACAGAACTTAAATGTACGGAAATACTACCTGGTCAGTTAGAATATAATTTGGCCTAAATATGAATAATTCAGTCTATGCTCGGAACCAAGTTGAACTGTGAAGACCTCTAATCTGCAACATTGTTGTGTAGTAAAAACATTTCAACTGCATAATTAGTTACAGTAGAAGAAGCTTCCAGGGCATTTTACAGTTTTATAGATGTACGGTATATAACCTAAGAACCATAAGTGAACATTCCTTGTGATATCTTACATAACTGAGATAAAACAAACTTCTTCAAGGAGTGTTCTTGGAACTTTTTAAGAATAAACAATTAAGGGAATCTTGTTTTCTCAGAGATGGTACTTAGTTGACACATTCTGTAATATTATATATTATAAAATAGTTATATATTATAATATTGTAGTCATTAGTGACTCCTTTGCGACCCAATTAACATCTTTGTTGGTTTCCATGTGCATTTCAAATATACTTTTTCAGTAAATTTGCTTTGCTTGTACTGCCTTTTCTTATTTTATGGCACATTTCCTTTGTGTTTGCTTGTATGTGTTTTTCAGTTTGTATGGTTTGCTGAGGTTGAAGCACACAAACCATCTGTGATCTTGATAACTACAGATGTTGTGGCTGCAGTTAAGTTTTAACAGCTTCTCTTCAAATCTTCATCCTTAGCTTAGCCGATGAAGATGGAGTCCGTGGAGGTTCAGCAGGGAGTGGAGACGGCTGTGACGGAGGCAGAAACCCAGCACATCACCCAGGCACAGATCGCTACTTTAGCACAGGTAACCGAAGATGTTAACACCATTAGATATCGGGAAAAGTAGCATTTTGCTACGAGGCTCGGCAAGTTGAGCTGGTTTCCAAACATTTTGTAACAAAAAGAATTTTTAATGCCTTAAATGTAAAATAAAAAAGTTATTGTTAAAGTGTACACACATGGCAGACAGCACATCACTTCTGAAATTTCAGGTAACCATGACAACAGGCCACGCCTCAGCAACAGGTCCCACAGTAACGCTGGTACAGCTTCCTAACGGACAGACGGTTCAGGTCCACGGAGTGATCCAGGCTGCACAGCCGTCTGTTATACAGTCCCCACAGGTCCAGGCTGTACAGGTAAAACACATACACTTACAGACCTAGTTTCAGGTGTTTCATATTTAGCCACAATGTAAAGAACAATAAGTCAGAAGGTTTGTTTGATTGTTCCAGATCTCCACCATAGCAGAAAGTGAGGATTCACAAGAGTCAGTAGACAGTGTCACTGACTGTCAGAAGCGCAGAGAGATTCTGTCACGACGCCCCTCTTACAGGTGTGTGTGTGTGTGTGTGTGTGTGTGTGTGTGTGTGTGTGTGTGTGTGTGTGTGTGTGTGTGTGTGTGTGTGTGTGTGTGTGTGTGTGCGTGCGTGTGCGTGTGCGTGTGTGTGTGCGTGCGTGCAGCACTTTCAGGAGACTGGCAAGGCAATTATGATATTTTATAACCAAATCAAACACTGACATTTTTAAAGCTCATATGACAACACAACTTTGGCTTCATTATTTACATTTTTTAAGAGCATTCACCTGCATCTATGAATATTTTATCATAATTAATAATACAAAATATAGAACAAAACTCTATAAAATTTGCGTTGCTATGCAAACACCAATTCTTGTTTGTTTTTTACCTGCTTATATGGTTAATCAGTTCTTATTTATTTTGTCCACATTCTGCTTTTTACTTTATATAACTACTAACTAGAAGTTTTTTGAAAATTAAAAATTGCTCTTATAAAAATGTGGCAAAAACAATGAGGATTACATGTATGGGGCATAGAAATGATCATCAAAAGGTGATGGGGATACTTAAACTGATGCAATATTTCACATGAATAAGTGTAACATTTGTCTCTCATGACAACCTCAGCTCATGACATCACATGAGTGAGTAACTCCCATTGTTGTTTGACCCAACAGGAAAATCCTGAACGACCTTTCGTCCGACGCACCGGCTGTCCCTCGTATCGAGGAGGAAAGGGCTGAGGAGGATTCATCAGCTGCTGCCACACCTTCAATCACCACTGTTACTGTGCCCACACCCATCTACCAGACCAGCAGCGGACAATACAGTAGGTGATGTTTGGTGCAGTGGAGCTCTGTCTGAGGTTGCAGGTTGATGTAATTCAAACATCATAGTTGGGGTGTTGAACTCCACCTGTCACTACCTGTTCAAACATTACAGCTTGTGTCACAATTAGGGATGGGTATCAGATTTTTTAGTCTCCCTTTGCCATACCTTCCTCCACAGCGCTCCGGAGGAGGGTCTCGCTAGTCCACACATCGAAAAACGTGCTCTGGTTGATTGGCATTTCTTTAAACCAATCACAATCTTTTTTTATTACTAAAAAAACACATTATTAGTTTAAATAAGTGTATATATATAAAAAAAAGAATTATTTCAGAACAGGATTAGAATTTATTTATATTCTGGCACCCAGATAGCTCAGTTGGTAGAGCGGACACACACATATATAGAGGTTTAGTTCTCGATGCAGCGGGCCCGGGTTCGACGCCGACCTCGGCCCTTTTCTGCATGTCATTCCCCCTCTCTCTCCCCTTTCATTTCTTCATCTGTCCTGTCAAATAAAGGCCTAAAATGCCCAAAAAATAATTTTTAACTTTTTTTTTTTAATTTATATTCAAATATAACAAAATAGTGTTTGTAGAGAAGCCACAACAAAGTCACTGTATGAACTCAATAATATCTCCCTTGAAACAAATCTAAATAAAATAATTAATCTTGACATTAAAACACTGAGTGAAGTTCGAAACAAGCGCGCTGCTCAAAAGACTATTTACGCTTTTTTTTTTTTATTTGAGTAATTTCTTTCATTTGTTCCCTTTCACCAAACACACAGTTGCAATCACACAGGGAGGAGCCATTCAGCTGGCCAATAACGGTACAGATGGAGTCCAGGGCATCCAGACTCTGACCATGACCAACGCAGCAGCCGCCACCCAGCCTGGAGCCACCATCCTCCAGTACGCACAGACCAGCGACGGCCAGCAGATACTGGTTCCCAGTAACCAGGTCGTGGTCCAGGGTGAGAGTGGACTGTATTAATGAAGTGGTGTGTAATAGGGCTAAAGTTAGCACCTAGATCCATTACGTAAATGTACCTTTTTCATTATACATCCAACTGCAGAAAAGCAATTTTTCTTTCTAGTCATTTCTGCTGTTGGTAGCAAAGTTACCTTAGGTTAACTGTTTACTATTTATTCTCTTTACTTATATGTATTTATTGTTTGTTTATCTTTAGAGCGTGTTGTACTTTCCCCCCCTATCCCTTGCTGCTGCAACAGTGTGAATTTCCCTCGTGGGATTAATGAAGAATTTTAAATCTTGAATCTTGAAAGACAAAAACATTTCACTATTCTCAGTCAGCCAAACGAGCTAATAAAACATTGATTCTCCAGGGAAAAGTGTTTTTTCTCATTAAAATGAACTTAACATCCACTTTCTGACTACCACACCTTTCAGCTGCCTCCGGAGACGTCCAGGCCTATCAGATCCGAGCAGCCCCCGCCAGCACCATCGCCCCGGGTGTGGTCATGGCCTCATCCCCCGCCCTCCCCACCCAGGGTGCTACAGAGGAGGTCACTCGCAAACGGGAAGTCCGCCTCATGAAGAACAGGTATGAAATGAGGGGGAATCTGTGTCTTTGTATGTTTGGTCTCAATAGCGGCTTTGCTCTTGCATCACAAGTTTCCCAAAATCATATATCATAACATAACAGGCCAGTCTAAAAGCCAGTCTGGGGTAAGTGCGTTTAATAAAAATCAGACTGTATGATGACAACAAAAATGATATAGCATTCACAAAAATGTCCCCACAAATTTGGTCTTATCCTTCCTACAGAGAGGCAGCCCGTGAATGTCGCAGGAAGAAGAAGGAGTATGTTAAGTGTCTGGAAAACCGAGTGGCCGTCCTGGAGAACCAAAATAAGACACTAATCGAAGAACTGAAAGCCCTTAAAGACCTTTACTGCCATAAATCGGAGTAGTTCCTTGTTCTGAACACCAAGCTGGGCCAAGTAGCATTTCAGTTCTCTTCAGACACTTTGACTGTTTGATACTGCCTGCCTGCCTTCCAGTTTACATATGGCTGGTTCTGCTTATACAACCTTCTTTTCAGTAGGCTGTCGATAGGCCTAATACATTTAAAATAATCACAATCTTTCCAATATCGGTACACTAAAACAGCAGCTACAATCCTGTGCAAGATCACTTAAAGGGTCAAATCAGCTGCTGACGACGGTTAACATGTTGCTTCACACACCTTTGTCTGTGAGCCTGCGTCTTATTGTCGCAGATTTGGCTAATACTCATGTTAAGTTAACACTGTCCTCATCACGGTCATTGCAGAGATACTTCACTGAAAAATGTCTGACAACAGAGTCCAGTGAGGCAGAGGAGATACTACCCCTGTGGTTCATTTCCACCATCTACATGGCCTCTTTTTGTTGTCTTAGCCAGATCACGTCAAACTAAATGGTAGACTTCCAGGCCAACCTGCTGATTCAAATGGTCCATAATGGTTGTATTGGGGTACAAACGTTTGTCACCTCTACTTAGACCTTAAGTGTTTAAGGCTCATATTTTATTGGCCGACTTCCAGTCAAGCATTTCCATTTGTGTTTACTATGTAAGCAATAATCCCCGACAAGTTGTCCTTGAAGCATCACCATTGTTGCCATGGTTATCTGCAGTTATATTTAACCTGCACTCCGGTTTAAAACAGCAGTTAAATGATATAAATGAATATTTTCATTGTGTAACTGTACATTCACGGTGGTGAGTTCAGTGTTAAACAGTCCACTGGCCAAAACTATGACAACAAGATCCAGCTTGTAAAAAAAAAAAAACTCATTGATTTTGAATACTATTGGAAACATTGAAAGTATGTTCAGAACATACTTTATCCTAAAAAAAATTGTACAGCAGTTAAGAGTCGGACATTTCTGTAAAAGTCGAGCTCAGTCAGTTGCGGGCGGTTAAAGGCTTTGAATGAATTCTGAATCTCTACTTAAACCAACTCTACAACTAATTGGGCATAAACAATATTTTTTTTATAAGTGTTTTTAAAGATGCTACCAACTGCCGATCTTTTAGGAAGTTGAGCTGTGTGTGTCAGCAGACAGTGGATTGTTAAAAGGGGACGAATTGTAGAGGGACGTCCCACTTTTAAATTCACTCATGTTTCTCTGCTCCTCCACAACAGACGGTTGTTGTAGATGCTGTTAAATTGAGATCATTAGCAAGCGGAGGCACAGTTTTAAAGAAAGATTATTGTTTTTGCAACCTGGGGTCACATTATTGTAGTTTTGGCCAACATTTCTATTAGTTATGCAAACATTTTACTCACTAGCTTAAGTCCATTATGGCAGCAACACGAGGCCATTTTATCTAAACCAAATTATTTGGAAGTGAAAACAAGTTGTCACGCACCCTGGGTGCTTTGACTGACAGTACTTACTGAGGTTCTGCACACAAGTAGTTTTTCAAGGCAAAGCACAATTTTAATGGACATGAAGGTGTGTTTGTGATTTAGATACTTGGGGATTTGTTTATAACTCTCAGCTCCTGTGGCTCACTGTGTCCCCAGATATAACTGGGTGAATAAAATGTTGTCTTGTAACAGATGAGAGCGATGTCTAAAAAGATTTAAAAAAAATAATATCCAGTTTGTACAAAAATGCACATTTATTGAGTAATTTAAACACCAGAGACTGTAAATTGTTTGTCATAAAAAAAATGACCACCATGATCAAAGTTAACAATTTTCTGTGACATTTTATTTTTCAGTGTTTTACAATAATGTGTCTGTTTTGCGACGTCCGTTAAATGGTGGTAAAATATGGATTGCGACAAATGTGAGATTGCAGAGCCATTTTATTTAATGTGTAGCAGATTCTTTGTAAAATCTACAGAAGATATAGGCTACAATTTCATGAGTTAACACTAATAACCACGAAAATGTGCATTCTGTGAAAAGAGCTCCCTTTTGTGGGGCCGTGTGTGGTTTTTGAGAAGATATATGTACGTATTTGTCCGTTTATTTTTTATATTACTGTACATAGACTCTACAGCATGTGTAGACCTCATGTATTTCTGTTTATTTGATATGGAAAATGTTCTTATGGCCCGTATGAAACCAACTTTGCATATTTGTAACATGCATCAATGTACAATAGAAGACAATGTATGTGTGTATTCATGTAATCCACCAGGCCTACCAATGTCATGGCAGCTAAGTGTAAAAGAAAAGGCCTTTGTTGGAGATGTTATATTTTGGAGTGCCGTATTCTGTTTAGGATCGACAGTGTTTGTTTGTAGAGAAGAGCGAGTCTGTTGAGAGCAGTCGGGGTCCACAACATAAATCAGTTTCATAATGAACTGTTTTGTTAATTTGAAAACTGCACAGCAGAACCTTCGGTGGCTTCTTCCACACGTTCTTAACTTTAAATGTTTTTTTTATCTCAGCACAAACGGCTCCATCAGTAACCGTTTTTATATCTTCCAATTCCTCAAATGAAAGCACTGAAGCCCTTTTTATCTTTATTTTATTGTATTTTGACTGCATTTACTTGACAAGTTACATTATATTTTAATTTCAGATGCAAGTATTTGCTTAATTTGGAAACTAACCTGAACAACAAAACAAAAAAATACTTGACATTTTTTGAGTATAAGATACTATATGTGATTTTGTTATAGAAACTCCAAATTAATTGTTTCCTCCAGCTCACTGTGGATATTTGAAACTTGGCATACTCATAGAGCTCGAGTTATATCCTGGTAGCTTCTATTTCTGAGCTGCATCAACGTTCAATCTTAACCGTGGTAGTTTGACATAATCAACTTAACTCAAAGTCAACTTAATAGCTTTTTCCAAAGCTTTCAATTGCATCTCTCAGCCGTTATCAGCAGTTTACTCAGTTACGTCATTACGTGACCAAGTATGAACTTCAGTCATGTGATCAAACGTGGACGGATCTGAGTGTACGATAATAACCCATCTTTGTTCAAAAATGGTCTTTGGTTTGTTGTGCTGATAGCTCCTAAAGCAAGTAAGTGGACCTTGAGTTGAGTTTCAAAACCTCATTCTTAAGCTGAAAGGAAATTTTTGGGGCACTAATGCTCGCTCTAACAATTAGAGTGTGTTCCTTTTATGTGTTTTGTTTCTTTTATATTACTTTCTAAAATTCATGGTAGCTCTGCCAGTTTTATTTTTCTAGTTTAAAACATGTTGATATTGTACAGTATGTATTTGTAATTTATAGATGATTAAAGGGTTAAATCAGCTAAAGAAAGCCCACAGCACCTCATACTTGGAGTAATGCAGAAGGCTTTGAATGAATCCTCTCGTATTAACTCACAACACATTAGCATGTCCCGTAGCTGTATGTGTTGTCCCTGGTTTGCTTTCCTATTACCTGTCACAGTGTGGTTTAGAGGAATCTGAAAATGTTGAAGTAATCAAACCCCCACTGACAAACCAGACTTTTGGCCTCGCTGATTGTAAAGCTTATTTTAGACGAGAGGAAACAGTAACTTTAATAGAATCACTATTAAGAAACAACTGATGAGTAATCGGGCCAGGGGTTTAAATATGTGTGTGGGGCTGGGTAGCACCAGGGAAGCACTCAAAACCTTTTTAAAACCGATGCCATTATGATACCTGAGTTACTGAGATTAAAACTTTTGTGTTGTGTATCCTGACAAATAAAAAATCCACCTCTCATCCAGTGCTGGTGCTGAAAAGAACCTAGTAATAATATTTTGTTGTTGTGTCCTTTCCAACCAAAAGTGTTTTCATTTCTGTGCCAGAATAGTTTATACCCACCGGACTCACTTGTGCATGAAACAGATTGATATCCATGTGTGTAAAAGTATATATAAAGAATTTCTAGAACAGTAATAATAACATGTTTTCTAACTTTTAATGTTAACAGTTTATATATTGCCACTTTTACAAGGTATACATTTACAATGCCATGTATTATATAGTATCTTGTAAAGACGCCACCCAATGATGAGTTATATGCAGTTTGTTTCAACATTGTCACCTTATAAAACTATACCAGCCCATTATTGGAAAGTGCTGTTACTCTGACATTACATCACTCTTTTGTAAACACACGCTATGTTGCAATAAACTACTCTTGAAGATTGTTATGTATTTTATTGTGAATTAATCAATGTGAACAATCCATTCATGACTGACACTGACGAACCATGAAGGGGTAATTTTTAAATTTGAAAGACAGGTATGACAGGTAGTTTCCAAGTACAAGTTAGTCCAATTAAGTACAATTTTGAAGAGCTGGGTTAGCATTTGTTGACGTTAATAAATAGACATTTAGTTTAAAAAAACAACAACTAAAAACTCCATTACACGTGGAAGTTCTGTATTCAAAATGTTGTTTAAGTGAAGAGAAGTATTACAAATAAAATGAAGTATCAAAAGGTAAATAGTCATTATGCAGATGTGATATTTTTTATTATATTGCAGTAGGCTATTACAGATGCATTTATGTGTATAGAGCATACCAATCTGTATTTGCAAAGTATACCTGTCAGAGGAATGTAGTAACACAAAGTATTAATTACTCCCTTAAAGTAGCAGAAAATGGAAAAGTTCATGTCATATTGCTTGAATGAGGAGGGTGTATTGATTGACAGGTAGATAGAGTGCAATAGAGGACGGGCCTCAGTTTCCACTGTCAAAAAAGGGTGTGGGTCGTTGATGATACAGAAATAGTAGCGTTGTAAATACAGTTCATCGGTTTAAAACGTCTCCAACAGACAGCTCCTTTAACCAATAAGCGGCTTCAAAAGGTCCTTGTTTTGATTTATTAGCCAGTGGGAGTAAATGGAATGTCTAAGTGGGCGGTTCTACAAAATCCCTGTGCCAAGTAGTGCAGTATGTATGTGAGATTCGGCAACAGATGGCGGCGGTGGTGGTGGGGACTGGCTACATCCAACAAGAATCTGAAGGGGTGGAGGCGCTGATGGGGGAATTCTTTCCAGCTACTAGAGTTGGTTGTCTACTGAGGAACTGGGACAGGGCTTGGTCAATCTGACCTCATTTAGAATTTCGTGCCTACGTTCTTGGATTTTTCTCTTTTTACCTTTATTTTCCACTGAAGGCCGCAGAAACCTCGGGCTAGATTTGGCCACACGCCGACCTGAGGGCTCAAAGATATCTGCGGGATTGTTTGGAAAGTCTCGTGAAATGTATTTGCCAGAATTTGGCGGTTTAAAGTCGTAACATGTTTATTTTGTAGAGTCGATTGTGTTTACACGATAGCAAAACTTTTTATTAATGTTGAGTAGAAACAAGTTGATAAGCTAACTAGTTAGCTAGCTAGCTTACTAGAATGCTAGTTAGCTAGCTACCTAGCAGCGCCTCTCTAGCATGTTGAATGGATGAATGAATGAATTGGCGAGCCCTTGCATTTAACTAACAACCGCTTGTTGTTATTACAAGAACACGTCGAATATTATCTACATGAGACGACACATATTTTCTACAACAAGGTGAGCATGTGTGGCTAGCTCCTCTTTGACTGTTACACTACATACGTTACCCTCAAATGGACAGGAATGCGATTCCAGGAGGTTGGTGGACAGCGGCGATTTAGCACGCAAAGATAGTGTGCTAATACTGACAAAAGCCTGGTAATGTTTGTGAAGCTGGGGGAGGCTTGTTTTAGCTAGCTACAAATATTTCCACTACTTGGACTTGGCTGCAATAGTGTGAAGCTAACGCCCGGTTTGGGATGGGGAATAAGGTGTCATGCTGCGTCTCTCCCGAGTCGAGCCCCAAACTACCATCGAGACAACCGGCAGAGCGGCTGGAAGAGTTCCAGACCAGCACCGAAGTGAGCGATGACAACACAGTACCCTACCTGCAGCATATAAGCGACAGAGAAGTCCCTGATGG
Organism: Sander lucioperca; assembly: GCF_008315115.2. NCBI lineage: Eukaryota > Metazoa > Chordata > Actinopteri > Perciformes > Percidae > Sander > Sander lucioperca. The sequence continues at coordinate 36,931,507 of NC_050180.1, read as the reverse complement.
TATGTGTCCACCTGAAAACCAGTGATAAATAGACCGCTTCAAACTTAACCTTTCATGTGTTTGAGCCCATGCAAGTCACACCCATTTTGTTTGTTTATAGGGAGGTTAATCGTAATCTAGTCACCGCCATAGTGAAGAAGCTCCTTCACATGACTCTGAGCACACAAACTTTGATGACAGAATCAGAAAATAACCAAACCATATGTGCACACACACCCAGTTATTTGTGTCAGCATAAGGAGCCCCTCCACTAATATTAACACACAAACAAGGTTAAGCTTTAGTGTAACAACTTTGTGATATACTCTCTCATAACTGCAGGGATATACACACAGACACCCTCTTCAGCTATTGCCATGATGATGATGATGGGCACTGCATCATGTTGATCACACTGGCATCAAATTAACCATTCAGAAATTAGCAATGAAAACAAGCCCCTTATCATCCATTCATTGTTGTCTTTAACCAACCTCAGTTTTATTTCCATGGCCTATTTTTGAGTGGGGTGGGGGAGGAAGAAAGTACAAATACAGAGAGATCACGCCTTAGCCAGAACAAACATGTTTTTTTCAAATAAGCTCACTGGACACAAACTGCATCTTGTAATGTGCCATTAACTTAGCATCACCATGCCCATAATTGTTAAAGAGATAAAATGTAACTAAGGTTAGCAAATGGGACATGTCTTTAGACAATCCCCCCTCACAGTTTTTTTTTGCTCACGCTGTGATAACATGCTGTGATGCAGGCCTCTGATTTGGAAAGCATCTCAGATATTTCGCTGTGATGTAGGCCCAAACTCAATTGTGTACTATAAGTCCTAGTGTCGCCACTCCTCATTCACTCCCAGACATGCACAGTGTTCATCCCATTCATGTTGTTGTGGACAGTAGTGTGTGAGTGCAGTATGGCGAGAGCAGCTGTTGGCAGGGTGAGGGTCAGAATCTGTCCAACTGTCCTTCCTACATTCCTCATGTCTCTTCTTGCTGTTCTCACTTCACAAATGCGGCCATCCCCTAATCCCCAGTCTTTTATGTAATGTGCTGTCTGCACAGATTTAGATAAAGAACACAATTCTCAAAGTCATGCTTGTGTGTAAACCAGTGCTGTCTTTGTGTTTTGCATTGCTTGAATTTACAGTTCTGTCTAAAGTGTTTTAATATCCACAAATATTTAGCCAGCAGTATCTAATAATAATCTAATAAAGTATATTTTTAACGCACATGTATAGGAGTAAAAAGCCTTAATATGGTACTTGATCACTAACATTTTTATTTATGGACAAAAGACTGGTCAAACTTTTGTCACTTTAAAGACCGGGTGATGGAAATATTACTACATAACTTATAGGTGTTTCTGGTAGAAGTTCAGTGTCTGCTTTTTATGCTTACACTGTGTGATTTGGTGTTGAGTAAAATGTAAAAAGTGATAGGAGCAAACACTGCTACTCGGTCATTATGAGGGTAAAGTTCTGACTTTCAGCAGAAAGCGAACTGTGTAGGAATTGTAGCCTTTTTATACTACTTAAGTCTTGTTTGGTGTCAAGTCTTTTGCAGTCTCCAACCTACAGACATAATCTGGTAATTAAGGTGAAGCTCTGCCAAATCTGTCTAGCAGCCATCTTCACTTCCTGCTCGTCTCTTGGCTTTTTGGTGTGACATAAATCCAAAGCATTATTTCTTTAGAGTGGATAATGTGAGTTCACAGAATTACACTAAGTGCTATTATCAGTATATTTGATCGATGTGTCAGCTAATAGCTTCCTGTTCTCTCCTGTGGCTTTATCACTACCTACAAGTGAGAGCTAAGTAGCACACACTGTGCCTTTATTGACAGATTGTCATTACAAAGCGAGCACTAATGTACATTTCTTGTTTTCTCAGAGCTGGCATTAGAGTCTAACCCGTCTGACCACGCCCGAGCAAGCACCATCTTCCTTAGCAAGTCCCAGACAGATGGTGAGCAATCCTAACATGGCACACACACACACACACACACACACACACACACACACACACACACACACACACACACACACACACACACACACACACACACACACACACACACACACACACACACACACAGCGATGATTCACATTAGCTATCTTCTGTAAGATACTTTGAAGAGCAAACACACTATTTTGAAACACAATTTAGTGTTGAATGTTAAGACAAATGTGTTTTCAGGGGTTGAGGTATTAATAAACTGGAGCCACAAGCATCTCTAACAATTAAGTCAATTAAAGCTGCAAGTAAACAATTACCAAAACATTTCAGGTGTAATACTATATTTGATTATTTACTAGATGCAGTGCAGAGTCTGAACGCTGATTCCTGCTTGTAGCTTGGCTTTGTTGAACATTTCTTCTTCTTTACAGTACGAGACAAGAGGAAAAGCAACCACATAAATCATATCAGTCATGTAAGTCAAAATCTAAATATAATAAATGCATAAATCTGATTGCTGAATTGATTGTATGTGCAAAGCTATATTTTCTTTACTGACCTGGAGGTTATTTCACACTGTAGATTGGCCAGTTAAAGTTTTTAAAGGTAGTTAGTTTCATGAATTGGTTTATGCTTCTGATAGTAGATCTTGTGTATTCAATATCTTAATGTTGTTCCAAATCCAAAATGTCATTGTAGAAAAAAAGCCTGTGAAACAACATCGGATCATAGCACACAGAGTTGGCGTTGAAACAGAACAGTGGAAGTTTTGCCAACAATAGTAGCGGTTCATAATGTCCATTAACCAGATAAGGCTAGTACATCTAGCTCAAGTAAAAACAAGGGTAAACCAGAAAACCTTAACACCAGACCTATTAGAGAGAGGAAACTGTTCAGAATTGTGGAACCAGTCTAAGGCCCTGTTTACACGAATACGCTCGCGGGTGAAAACAACCCAATATTTGATCAGATGTGCCTTTCGTTTAGACGGCAATTTTGGGGCTTAAAAACGTGTGTGTGTGTGTGTGTGTGTGTGTGTGTGTGTGTTGTTTGGAGCAATAACTCCACCTCCTCGTCTGTCGAGACAAAATTGTCAGCTTTTGTTGCGAAGCACGCTACTGAGGAGAGGAGGAAGACAGGGAGATAAGTAGAAGGAAGGTTCTACGCAGGCGCGTGGACTTGGTGAATCGCATTTCACACACTTTTGCGTCACCATATGCACGCAGATTCCCCCCACGTAACGCTCGTCTAAACGCGAAATAAAAATAAATAACGCCACTTTTGCGTTTTCTCTTCAGATTGTTTCCATCTAAAACATAGCCTAAAGAAATGCAGCCACCAAGACTTTTCCTGTCCTGTGATCAGTTCAAGTTATTGATTGTGTGATTTCAATGTCTCAAGGTATCTCCTGGTCCAATGTCAAAGAAATACAGCTCCTGTTCCACAATCTTCATAGACGACAACACCGTCAGTCAGCCAAACCTCAAAAGCACAATCAAATGGTGAGAGAATTTCACACACAGAGAAACACAAACACACAAGGCTGTGATGTCCAAAAGTCGCTCATTTCACATGAGAAAATCCTGTTGCATCACAGGGTGGTAATCCTAAGTAATACTTAATGGATGCGTGACTGAAACAGATGCTATAACGCCTAATTTAGGACAGTCCTCTGTAATGACATTATTTCAGTGAAATTTGGAAAAACGCATTTCATCAGGATTATCTCCGTGTGTTTAAATAAAGCCTCCTTGCTGAGTGTGTGCAGATGTTTTGTCACACAGTGGTCTGACACACACAGACACACACACACACGCAGCATATTCTCCCATGTAGGTTATTTAAGCTATGTAATGCAAAAACTAATCAACACTATTTACGTTATCATTCATTTTTCTGTCTTTTTCTAGTGTCACGTTAGCAATATACTACCACATCAAAAACAGGTAAGTGCACATTTTTAATTTGTGGCACATTATATTGTTAAAACTGGCATGTGTGTGAAGTGTGTTGACAGGTGTATTATGTGTTCCTTAGGGACTCAGGCAGGTCACTGGACATCTTTGATGAGAAGTTGCACCCCTTATCAGTGAGTATGTTGATGGGATTTCCTCAAACTCTGAAACAGTGACTTTTGCTAGTCAGTGTCTCAGCACCTGGCTCCCATCAGCAAGACAGATGAACAAAAAGCAATTCCTTCAAGCCAGTGGTTTTGTCATTTATCTATTATTGAGTCCATCTATCCAATCAGTCAGTCGGCCTGAGCAACTTTAAGATTTTGCTGCAATTTATTTGCAATTACTTGCATGTTGAATCTGAACCTAACAACTGGAAAACCATAACCATTCACCATACACCAAGATGAGAGATGAGATCTGGTACAATAGCTTATCCCTTGTGTACATACAATCTGAATAAATGTAGAAAATGTATATGTTTGATTATTTGAGACATTATTTCTTTTGTTTTCTTTTTGTCCTTGCCTTCAATTATTTTCCATCCGATTGCACATCCATCTGAAACGTAGTGGTGTCCCAATACAAAACCTGTTTTTTGTGTAGTGACAGCTGTACTCCATTTTCTTCCTTCAAATTGAGATTTTTCAGTACTGACCTGGCATTGAGGGCTATCCATAACACAATGCGAACAGTTCACGGAAAAACATAAACCGTAGGGGTCAGTTATGCATCATTTAAAATGGATGTGATTCACTGGTTAAAAAAAAAACACAAGAAGGAAACAATTGTCCCTTCTCATCCTCTCTTGTGCTTTTTAGAAACGGTTTCCATTCAGTTGTCGACTTGTGATAATGAGCCATGAGTGGTGTCTCACTCCACAATGTGGTTATTTTTCCGCCGACCCTCACAGCTCAGTGTTTTGGGGGCCACTCCAAGCTGAAGATGACCTCAAAGGGAGGGGAGGGCTAAGAGGAAAATTTAGGACAAAACTAATATCAATGTTGACGATATGAAGCAAACATTGTTACTAAATATCTGCTTGTAGTTTTGTATATTAAAGGAACATTCAGGTATGTATCAACCTGGTGTACTTGCCATAAACGCAGCCATGTGACTCTATGGGCAGTGTTTACGTTGCACTCGCCATCTCTGTTATAGAGATTCAGGGAAAGCTGCTTTCCAAACAAACAGGATTTTTACATGACATATTTCAAATGCTTGCCTCCGAGTCCAAACCAAATAACCAAGAGGCAAATTAGTCCAGATGAATCTACAACACCCCTCAGACGTGTGTGTGTGTGTGTGTGTGTGTGTGTGTGTGTGTGTGTGTGTGTGTGTGTGTGTGTGTGTGTGTGTGTGTGTGTGTGTGTGTGTGTGTGTGTGTGTGTGTGTGAGACAGAGAGAGCCAGTGCCAGATGACTACTCCCGTGTAGACCCAGAACACAAACTGATCTACCGCTTCGTCAGAACGCTCTTCAGCGCCGCACAGCTCACTGCAGAATGTGCCATTGTTACTCTAGTAAGTCTGTCTCTCTATGATGCTTTTGATTTTACTTACACCAATATATTGTTAGAATAATGATAATATTGTTGAAATCCTGCCACTCAGTGAGGAGTTTAGTTTACTGCAAAATTCTTGGAACACTGAATACGTCTACATTTTTGTCGTACAAGTCTTTATCAAATCGGACACTCAAACACAAAAAAATATTTTTATTAGGTACTTTTAGAATCCTATATCAGTCTAAGGCCATTCGTTAAGATGCTTTTATCGTAATCTGCTAAATATTTTTTATAGTTGTTCTGAAATCTAACAAGACATTATTGAAACTACATTTGGTAAAGTTGTAGAACACAGAAGCAAAGTTTTTTGTGCATGTAGGTAAATACTGTGGTATTACTATAAACTGATCACCAGAGGGCAGTAAACGCTTACAAACTGATTTGTCCCAAATGGCACTTGACAGGTGTATGTGTTATGATCACACAACACAGTCTTTACATCAGAGAAGATTAAAAGCATCATATTATATGATGTTAAAGACTGAGCAGATTTGTTTTAGAATGTGGCGATGAAAGACTAATGCATTTCTGTCACAGTTTCTTTGCCGTTTTGAATTTAACATGAATTTTTCAAACTGAGGTGCACGAATGTTATGTTTTCAAAATAGCAAGCCGGTCCCAAATAATATCACCAAAATGAAGGTAGTTTTTGCAGCTAGCAGCATATTTGATTTGCTCTGGCGTGTTCTGTTTCCAGTGAGTAATGTATGAAAGAAAAATAAGATTATATCATTATCCTCAAAGGTGTTTTCCATTTCAAGAATAAAAACACAGTTTTACTAGGTACAACATTAGTTAAGTAGTAGGTCTAATCCAGTTACAATACCACTAAACATGTATAGGAGAATTTGTTGGTACATAATATGTGGTAGCATATAAGAAACTAATAAGGGAATTAATAAGGATTCAACTGAGAAAAACCCTGTCAGTTCCCAATTCAAATGTTGACCATTAAACATTTTTCTACCTCAAGGTGTACTTAGAGCGCCTGCTGACCTACGCTGAGCTGGATATCTGCCCCGCCAACTGGAAGCGCATCGTCCTGGGAGCCATCTTGTTGGCTTCCAAAGTCTGGGACGACCAGGCTGTGTGGAACGTAGACTACTGCCAGATCCTTAAAGACATCACTGTGGAGGATATGTGAGTTGTTGTTGTTGTTCAAATCATTTCTGTGATGGGAGGCATTTGCAGTAAATATTTGTCACGTTAGATGCGATGTTCTGAAAATAGATTTTTAAATTTTAGATGTGAGTTTGGATTGTAGTATGACCCCTTGGACTGATTGTTATAGTCAAGTTACAGTATATTTAAAAAAAAAAAAAAAAAAAAAAAAAAAATGCTGTAATAGAGAGGGGGGAGACAGTATTGTTTAAATATGGGGATAATGGGGCACATTTTCTCTCCTGGAAGACATTCATAGTGTTGCTCTCAGTTGTTTACATGAAAAGCGACAGAAATAATTAGGGGAGAGAGAGAGTTGGATAGATAAGTTCAAACCCTGGCTCCTCGCCTCCGCATAGCTGGCCAATCACAGGGAGAAGTTGGTGTAAATGACAAATCATTGGTTTCAGAAAGTTACAGAAATGGTCGGATTGAGCCCCCCCCCCAATCCCACGTTGGGAGCTGGATTTTTCTGTTAGGTTTAGGAGCGTGTTTCTGCTCCAACTGAAGCAGTTAAAGTATATTGGGGCATGATAAGAGCAAGAGATCTCATATACAAGAACCCTAAAAGAGTTTTCTTGGGGCAGGGTGTCTTCATTCATTCTATTCGCCGTATATCAGCATAATTCCCAGCTCAAAGTAAAATGCAACGAGCTGATTCATTGCGCTGGGCAGCTGAGTGGAAATCAGCACATGGCACAGAAGGAATGGAAGAAGAAACGTTTTGCGAGGTAACGCAAAAACATATTGCAAGGGAACGCAAAAGTTATTGCGTGGGAATGCAAAACATATTGCGAGAGAATGCAAAAGTAGTCCCCTGAAAAAATCTCGCTGCGACCCTTCCGGGACTCCGTATCATTCACCCTTAGTGAAATGAAATCTGAAAATAACTCTAGAGTTTACCACTGCTACCAGTTGAGGTTTTTTTGGGTCTGCTCAGAAGGTCTCCTGGACAACCCTCGTAGACATACTGTAAACATGTCTAGGTGGGAGAAAACTCCAGGGAAAGAGCCAGAGCACACTGGTGCGATTGCATGTCCTACCTGGCCTGGGAACGCACTGGACCCTACAGGAAGTGCAGGAGGATGTGGTTAGGAAAAAGGACACCTGGGCTGCTTTGCTGCCACCTTGGCCCAGGCCCATTTTGTAATAATTGGATACACAGTTGAGTAATGGTGTAGCTTTGTTTTTGTCGAGCTTGCTTGCTTGTTAATAAGTGTCAGGCCATTTAACTAATGCCAAAAAAAAGATCTTAAAAAGTACCTACTGTTTTTTTTCAACCTGGACCCTGTTTTCCTATGTTTTTGTGTCTAAGTGTCTGGTGGGAACAACAATCTTTGACATTGGTCCAGTATTAAGCAAGATCGCTGCAGTAGGGCTGCAACCAACGATTATTTTCATAGTCGATTAATCTGTTGATTATTTTTTCGATTAGTTGTTTGATCTATAAAAATGTCAAAACATGGTGAAAATCAGTGTTTCCCAAAGCCTAAGATGACGTCCTCAAATGTTTTGTCCAAGATATTCAGTTTACTGTCACAGAGGAGTGAAGAAACTAGAAAATATTTAAGAAGTTGGAGTCAGAGAAATCTTATTTTTTTAATTAAAAAATGACTCAAACTGATTAATCGATTATCAAAATAGTTGGCGATTAATTTAATAGTTGACAACTAATCGATTCATCGTTGCACCTCTAGTCGGCAGCAGCGAAACAAGCTACAATGTAAATGAATTGGGCAATTGGCCAGCTTGTATTTACCTTCACAAAAGTGCTCGTTTTGCCACTGACGGGCTCATATTCATATTCTAAGTGTCTGACAACATTATGGAAAGGATCTCTTCAGAGATAGACCTTTAAAACCTCTTTGAGACCTTTTCTGTTTAACCAGAAACAGCTCTGAGGTCGCTAGCGCTAAACCCACCAGACTCCATTTAAAAAAAGTAATACTTTTAGCGTGTATAGAGCCAACATATTTTCACATGTAAATCAGTAAACTATGTGTTTATTTCAACCAAAAGTTGTGATTGTTGGAAAAGTGGAAAGACGACCTAAAATAGTTTTTTATAGTTTTATTTTGTTTCTGTCGACTTGGAATGAAGTGTATTTTACAATGCTAAAATTATTAATTATTAATTAAAATGATACGTAATTCAGCGGATGTTTTTTATGTTTAAAAAAAGGATTTTACTTTTCAACAGAAAGGTTGAACTCCTTACAAATCCTTTCCATAATGTTGTCAGGAAAAAACGGTAGTTACCCTTTAAATTGTTTCCTCAGTTGTGGTAACATATGAAATTCATCCCTAAATTTGGTTGCTTTGGGTGTTTGTTGTGTTTGTGTTTCTGAGCTCCAGATTTTTGAGAAAAAGAGAATCCTAACAAATACAACATGGTTCTGGCTCAACATGCTTGCTAATAAAGGAAATATAACAACAAAGATGCACTTAAAGCAGGCAGATGAGTGCTGGGATAGATAGCGGGTGTAATATATCTGCTGTCCCTCAGGCTATAAGCCGGTGAAGAGGCCAAGGGCTGCACTCTGAGCCCCCTGACTTTATTTCCTACAATTGCTTTTCCTCTGTGTGTTTGTGTGTGTATGTGTATAAAAGAGATTGAAAGTGCCTGCTTGTTTTTTTTTATTTGGAAAGGTGCGTGCACTGCCTGCATGTCCGTGAGTCCCCATCCCTCTCTGACTCTTTCTCTCTTTCCTCTCATATATGTATGACCCACACTCTCTCTGCTCTGTTTTCATTGCTGCCATTCAAGTGTCTTTGTGAGCCTGGTCGGGGCTGGATGGAGGGATGGGGAGAAGGGTAGAGAGAGAAACAGAGAGACAGACGGAGAGAAATGCAGGGGAGGGTCTCAAGTGCTCTCAATGCTTCTAGATAATGGCCCTGGCTCTCGCCCACTCCATTAGTTGCCCTGGGAGACCAGACATCACACACACACTCACGCACGCTCACTCTCACCACCTTTGCTGACCAACAAAGCATCCTAGATGCAGTCTCCTTGGTGACCACCTCCCTTAGCTTTTCTCATGGCTGTGATGATGATGATGAGGTAGGATGATGGAGGTTGTAGTCTGGAAAAAGATGAGCTGTGGGTGCTCGGAGTTACATGTCTGATTGCCTGCAAGTGTGTGTGTATTTGTGTCTTGTGTGATCTCTGTGGAAGAGATCTTTGATTCCTTCTCGCTCCATGAGCACTTCCCATGTTGAATGTATAAAGTCAATGCACAAATAACTGACATATAAGGTCCTTCCGCTGACTTTTACAGTGTGACCATTTCTTTAGTAAAATCATATCACCTGTAAACACAGATAAAGAAAAAGGTTTTCTTCTTTGAAGAATAGAAATATATTTTATTCTATTGAATAGCTGTCAACACTTTACCCTCAGTATCCCAAGTGGCTGATCAAAATGCATACACAGGTCTTCATGTCCATTTTATCAAAGTTGTGTGTTCTGAACAGGATCATGGTCAGCGTTGTCCTTCTCTGACATACACTTAAACTGCTTGAGAAGATGACCTTGCGTCCCTTATATTTCTTTACTGGGCGTCTAGGACTTGAATCCTCTGTTCCTCTATCACACTGTCCTAAAGTTCTAGAGTTGAGTTAGGGTTTTTGGCTGTCTGGAATAACCCTCAGGTCTCTTTCCACCCTTCAGGAATGAGATGGAGCGCCACTTCCTGGAACTTCTCCAGTTTAATATCAACGTGCCAGCCAGTGTCTATGCCAAGTACTACTTCGATCTGCGGCAGCTGGCTGATGACAACAACCTCAGCTTCCCCCTGGAGCCTCTCAACAACCAACGCGCCCAGAAACTAGAGGTGAGCTGCCCTCCTCAGCCGTTGACCAGCAATTTCTGGTCTTCCAGTTTGTCTCATTACGATGCACCTGGAATATTTACCTCTCTGCTCTGCAGCGAGCCCACTGCACTTGAGCCGATTTATCATTTTCTCATCTTGCAGAGTTCTTGAATTCAAACGCCTCTGGTTAAAACACAATGATCTATTTACCTTTTTTCTATGAGAACTTATCAGTAACAGAGTTTGTGTTTGTCTGTCCAGGCCATTTCAAGACTATGTGAAGACAAGTATAAGGACCTGAGTCAAACAGCGATGAGACGATCCTGCAGCGCAGACAACCTGATAGGTATACGACGCTCCAATGCTGTGCTGTCATAGGCCAGACTGCTGCCCTCTGTTTTCTAAAAGCCCAGCTAACCCACAGCCAACCCCCGGACAAATGTCAACCTCACAGGTTCAACACATCCACATCAAGCAGGATTCAGGCTTGAAATGTTACTGTATGACGGCAATTTGCATTACGGCTGTAGAACTGACTGAGAAATTACACTTGAAAATAAGGTGTTAACCTAAAAAGTTTACCACACAACTATTAAATCCCTTATTTATTTCTTACTTGTCCCTTATGTCCCAGAGAACGTGTTAAGTAGGAATTGCTCTACTGCAGTTTCAGTCTCAGAAGGGTAGTCTTTGTATTGTCATAAAAATGTAATTTTTCCAAAATGTATTTGAGTTATTCCATGCAGCCTGGTGTTATTCTATATGTAAGTTGTCACCAAATTCCATGGGAAGACCAAAACTAACAATGTGTTAGTCTCTCTGTGTACTTTCTGAGTTCCCTACCCCGTCAGTGGTATTCAGTCCCAAGGCCAGTGGTTTGTACTGAAGACATAAATAAGACATAAATATTTAATATGGCTCACAAAAACATTTAATTCATAAAAAGGCTCAGTATTTTCCTAAAACAGCACGTACTGTAGTTTTTAATATAAAGTTGCCTCAAACGGGAGGAAAAAGTGCATTTGTTGGATTTTTTTGCTGTGGATTAATGCACGTTTGGTGCTCTTGGTGAGTATTTACAGCAGCAGGCCAGTGTATGAGGGATTGTCTTAAAATAAACCGTGTACATAGGGCTGGGCGATATGGAGAAAATCAAATATATTTTTGACCAAATACCTCGATACCGCAACGATATTGTAGTGTAGTGGTGCTTTCACAAAATATTTACACAATGAGACCTTTGATAAATAATC